>NW_022631053.1:5879757-5978777 GCF_010015895.1 Lontra canadensis
TATTAGAGAGGGCACGTATTGCATGGAGCACTGGGTGTGGTGCAAAAACAATGAATACTGTTATGCTGAAAAGAAATCAAACAAACAAAAAACATTAAAAAAAAGAATTCTTTGTACATTTTGGTTTATCTGATGAATCTTTGCAAATATTTTCTTCCAATCCACTTGTCTTATTTTCTTGACTTTGAGAAGTAAAACTTTGAAGGTAACTCAATCAATACCTTTTTTATTTTTTGGAACTCTTGCCAATTCTAGATTTATTTTGCTATCTGTCAACCTCTATACATTTCTTACTGGAATTTTATATTTAACTGTTTTTGGAACTGGCAAAACCACTGATAATTTTTTTTTAAAAGATTTATTTATCTGAAAGAGAGCGAGAATGGGGGAAGGGTACAGAAGGAGAGGGAGAGAAATCCTCAAGCAGACTCCCCACTGAGCACAGAGGCTGATATGGGCCTCAGTCTCAGGAGCCCGAGATCATGACTTCAGCTGAAATCAAGAGCTGACATTTAACCGATTGAGTCACCCAGGTGCCCTCACTGAAAGTGTTTTTAGTACTGTTGGATTAACATGAAAATAGAAAGCATCCTTGTGTAGTTTTGTTTTCAGTACAACCCAAAAATTATGTGGTCACTTTATCATGTGGAAAAAACTCCATTACTTTTTTAAAGTCTTTTATTTTTTTTAAGATTTTATTTATTTATTTGACACAGAGAGAGAGAGAGATCACAAATAGGCAGAGAGGCAGGTGGAGAGAGGGGGAAGAAGGCTCCCCGCCGAGCAGAGAACCCGATGTGGGACTCTATCCCAGGACCCTGAGATCATGACCCGAGCTGAAGGCAGAGACTTTTAACCCACTGAGCCACCCAGGTGCCCACTTTTGTAAAGTCTTAATTAAAAAACCAAATTTGTGGGGTACCTGGCTGGCTTAGTTGGTAGAGCATGCAACTCATGATTTTGGAGTTCTAACTTCAAGCCCCATGTTGGGTGTAGATCTTACTTTAAAAAAATCAAATTTTAACAAATACCAAGTCAATATCTAATAAGGTAATGGATTTTTGAAAAACATATTTTGTTGCTATAATGCATTCTTCTTATTATTTTATTGGTGTTATGATTAATTTTCACTCCTGGAGTTAAATTCTGTGTTGTATAGCTTTTAGTATGTTATGTTCAGTTGATTAGATTTTGTCTAGAAAGGAAAGAATTAAAAGCTCTACTTTCCCTGTCATGTAATATATACATTTTTATGTTCAAAGGTCACCATCTTTGATAAAATCCTAAATATTTCTTCCTTGTAGGAAATATTTTTGGATGAGATGGCTTTTTCACAGTCTGCAGAATAGCTGTATGTTGGACTTGTAGACTGTGAGAACATTTAGATCACGGGATAATAAAAATGAAAGAAGCCTTCAGTATTTTTCAGTTACACCTCATTATTTACAGGGAAGGAAACTGAGGCCCACAATGCAGAGTAACTTAGACAAAGTCAGAATGGGTTTGTGACTTTATAATCCATATCTTATCCTAATCTACAGTATTGTTTTATGAACCAAACTTGCACATCCAATCACTATATTCCACTACCCAGTAAGAATCAGTAAAGTAAATGTCTTTTATATCACATTTATTTTTATCAGTTGTTTGCTGGTTTCTTAGCTTGGCAGTTGTGATGTGCTTGTGTCTCATTCAGTTTCCAAGTTCCCAGGTGCAGCCATAGATCCTGGCATCTCTGCCCATGAATATCACTTTCTCTTCTGGGCAGTGGTGATGTCTGCCTAATAACTTCTCCTTTTCAGGCAACCAAAGCTGTGCCCTAGATGTCATAGTCACATGAATGAAAATGAAAGAAATTTGGTTCAGTAGGCAGGTGGCACTGCCATCATGACCCTATCCCCGGATATCCAACATCGAGTAAGGGAGGAGATATGCTGGTTGTATACCATCTTTCTATGTAGTGTTCACTCTTTGGTATCCTACATTGCTTCCTATGTTGTACTGAGAGAAAGGAAGCTCCCTGCCTTAAATTCTGAACCAAGTTGAATTTTGAATGATGACAGAGGTTTTGTAAATATATCTATTCTTTCAGAAAGCTGTAACTTTTTGCCAAAATATTGGAACATTTTGTGAATTTTGCTAATATATGGGGAATAAATATGGGATAAAGTATTTGAAAGGGGGCTGTTCAAGAACGTACACAGTTACTGTACTTAGACACATGCAGATGAGCCTGCTTTTCTTCATCACCCATCACTCAGACTCTGTCTTGAAAGGAATTCCCAGTAAGTCCTAGGTCAGGCCAAATAGAGAGTGTGGCTAGCTTAATATATGCCACAGGTGAGCATCTGAGACAGTCTTCTTTATATAATATTAGGTGTCAGATGAAACTAGAGAGTAGGGAACTTTGTCATATTCAAATGTCACTCAAGCAGTGCCTTTGAGCCCTCAATGGCAGCACACTCAAGTACTTTATTAATGAAAATATTGACAATGGAGTCTATTATGGACCTACTGTGTTTAACTCTTGAGTCTGAATTAAGCCCCCAAAGTAATTAAAGTGTCCAGAGCACTTTCTAGAAGGGAATAATGGGCCTGACATTTCTTAGTATGTTTTTAAAATTTCCTACATTTCCATCTCTTTATCCTATACTTGTCTCTCCATGTTTTTCCCTAGATAGGATCCATCCACACCCGATAAATTCTGACTCTTTGTATTGATCAAAGAGAACAAGAAACTGTGGCTTGATCCTGCCCTCAGCCTTCCACTCTCTTACTCCTTGTCCCATGTATTAGAGCACACCTGCTTGGTTTAGTGCTGCTCTGCCATGTTAGAGTGAGGACTCAGGAGGCCTGGTTTACTAACTGTAGAAGAATGGGCAGGATGGAGCTAATGGGAAAGGCCATGTTGGTAAAATACCTGGCAGAAGCAGAAGAGGCCTTCCTTTCTTGATTGTAGGGCTAGGGTCCAGGTCAGAAAGCTGATTGATCAGAGAACTATCTTCTTAAGTTGTGGGGGTGGACCCTCGATGGCTGTTCTCCAGTGCTTCTCAAATTTAGGACCATCCCAGAATCTGGAGGCCCAACACTTCTATACCAAATAAGAGAAGGTTGTGAATATATGATGAAGAAAGATCCCATCCTCCCCACCCTCTCTTCCCTGGCCTCCACTGTCCTTAAGGATTTATTATCACATTCCACCAAGAATGGGCATCTCTAGCTTTGGAACTTGCAAATCTCTGATGATCATGTGGCCCACAGGAAATAGCCTTTGCTGGGTCTTAGGAAATGGAGCATCATAGTTTATCAGAGCTTGGGTCTTCAACAGGAAAGTCAGGACAATTCTTCATGCTTGCCTCAGAGGAATATTAAAATTAAGTAAAATCTTAGGTCGAATATGTTTAAAGATTTATTTATTTGAGAGAGAGCGAGAGGGTGAGAAAGAGAGAGATGGTGTATGGGGAGGGGCAGAGGAAGAGGGAGAGAAGCAGACTCCACTAAGCACAGAGCTGGGCACAGAGCTTAATACCATGACCCTGAGATCATAACCTGAGCTGAAATCAAAAGTTGGATACCCAACCGAGTCACTCTGAATATGGTTTTGACAAAACTAAAGTGATCCTCATATGTAAACGTTTACAATAATTATATTTAAAATACATGTAATTAAGAAATTACCTGTCAGTTATTCCTTTCATGGTCTTAGCACTGATCAGTTTAAAGTATAATGACCTATCATTTTAAGAGGAATTGTTTTTATTTCCAACTTTATGGCCAGCTGTCTGAAAAAGGACCAAATGCTTCAAACGGGGATCAGGGAGGAAGTTCATTTTCATTTCCTGGTTCATGAAGGACCATATCTGAAACATATCAAACTGTTTTTAAAAAGATATCTATAGTCCTCTGAAGAACATGATGCTGCAATCCTTCTTGACTATCTAGTCCTCTTGTTTCTTAGCTGTCATTATTGGGAAGTTATTCCTAATGTCTAAATTAAATCTCTGGTATTATTGCCTCATCTTTTTTACTCCTAGACTTTTTGTTTTTTAATCATGTTAAGTGTAGTCTTTAATCCCCATCACCTATTTCACCCATCCCCCATCTACCTGCCCTCTGGTAACCTTAAGTTTTTTTTTTTTTTTTTAAGATTCTATTTATTTATTTGACAGAGAAAGATCACAAGTAAGCAGAGAGGCTGGCGGGGGGCGGGGGAAGCAGGCTCCACGCTGAGCAGAGAGCCCAATGCGGTGCTCGATCCCAGGACCCTGAGATCATGACCTGAGTTAAAGGCAGAAGCTTAACCCACTGAGCCACCCAGGCACCCCTAGCCTTCAGTTTTTTCCCCTATAGTTAAGAATCAGATTCTTGGTTTGTTTTTCTTTCTCTTTCTTTTTTCCTTTGCTTGTTTTGTTTCTTAAATTCCATACATGAGTGAAATCATATGGTATTTGTCTTTGACTTGTTTTGCTTGGTATTATACACTCTAGCTCTATTAATGTTGTTGCAAATTGCAAGATTTTATTCTTTTGATGGATTAATAATATTCCATTGTATATATGTACCACATCTTCTTTATCCAATCCTCAGTCGATAGACATTTGGGCTCTTTCTGTAATTTGGCTATTGTTGATAAAGCTGCTATAAACATCAGGAGCATGTGCCACTTTGAATCAGTATTTTTGTATCCTTTGGGTAATATCTACCAATGCTTTGCTGGATTGTAGGGTAGTTCTATTTTTAGCTTTTTGAGGAACCTCCTCCTTTTTTCCAGAGTGGCTGCACCAGTTTGCATCCCCACCAACAATGTAAGAGGGTTCCCCTTTGTCTGCATCCTCGCCAACACCTGTTGTTACCTGTGTTGTTGATTTTAGCCATTCTGATAGTTGTGAGTTGGTATCTCATTGTAGTTTTTTAAATTAATTTTAAAATTTAAAGTCAATTTAATTAACATATACTGTATTATTAGTTTCAGAGGTAGAATTTAGTGATTCTTCAGTGGCATACAACACCCAGTGCTCATTACTTCAAGTGCCCACCTTAATGCCCATCACCCTGTTATCCCATCCCCCTACTCACCTTCCCTCTAGTAACCCTCAGTTTGTTTTTTATAGTTAAATGTCTCATAGTTTGCCTCCCTCTCTGTTTTCATCTTGTTTTATTTTTCCTTCCTTTCCCCTATGTTCATCAGTTTTGTTTCTTAAATTCCACATATGAGCTAAATCATATGATATTTGTCTTTCTCTGACTAACTTATTTCACTTAACTAACTTATTTCACATACTGTCCACATGGTTGCAAATAGCAATGTTTCATTCTTTTGGTGGCTGAGTAATAATCTATTATATTTATGTACACCACATCTTTATTCATTCATCTATTGAAAGACATCTGAGCTCTTTCCATATTTTGGGTATTGTAGATATGGCTACTATAAATGTTGGGGTTCATTTGACCCTTTGATTCACTATGTTTTTTTTTTCTTTGGATAAATACCTAGTACTGCAGTTGCTGGATGTTAGATAGCTCTATTTTTTAACTTTTTGAGATATCTCCATACTGATTTCCAGAGTAGCTGAACCAGTTTGCATTCTCACTAACAGTGGTAAGAGTATTTCCCTTTCTCCACATCCTTGCCAACATCTGTTGTTTTTGAGTTGTTAACTTTAGAGCTTTTCCCCTAAGGTTAAGAACATGTCAGGGATGTCCACTCTCACCACTGTTGTTCAATATAGTACTGGAAGTCCTAACCTCAGCAATCAGACAACAAAAAGACATAAAAGACATCCACATAGGCCAAGAAAAAGTAAAATTTTCACTCTTTGTGGACTACATGATATTCTATGTAGAAAACCTAGGACTCCACCCAAAAATTGCTAGAACTGATATGGGAATTTAGCAAAGTCCCAGGCTATAAAATCAATACACTGAAGTCAGTTCCATTTCTATACACTAACAATGAGGCAGAACAAAGAGAAATTAAGGAAGCGATCCCATTAACAGTTGCAACAAAAATCCCAAGATACCTAGGAATAAACCTAACCAAAGAGGTAAAGGATCTGTACTCATCAAAGTTTTGATTTGTATTTCCTTGATGATGAGTGATGTTGAGCATCTTTTGATGGGTCTGTAAGGCATCTGTATGTCTTCTTTGAAGAAATGTCTGTTCATGTCTTCTGCCCATTTTTAAGTTGGATTATTTGGTTTTTGGATATTGAGTTGTGTATGTTCTGTATATATTTTAGATAGTAACCCTTTATCAGATATGTCATTTGCAGATATCTTCTCTCATTCTCTAAGTTGCCTTTTAGTTTTATTGTTTCCTTTTTGTGCAGAAACTTTTAATATTATTTATTTAATTGTGTTATGTTAGTCACAATAAAATACATTATTAGTTTTCGATGCAGTGAAACTTTTTTTTTAATGTACTTTTTTTTTTTAATTTCTTTTGAGAATAACAGTATTCATTGTTTTTGCACCACACCCAATGCTCCATGCAATATGTGCCTTCCTTAATACCCACCACCTGGCCCCCCAACCTCCCACCCCCCGCCCCTTCAAAACCCTCAGGTTGTTTTTCAGAGTCCATAGTCTCTCATGGTTCACCTCCCCTTCCAATTTACCCCAATGTTTATTGCAGTGAAACTTTTTATTTTGATGTAGTCATGATAGTTTATTTTTGCTTTTATTTTCCTTGCCTCAGGAGACATATCTAGAAAAATGTTGCTATGACCAATGTCAGAGAAGTTAGTGTCTTTGCTCTCTTCAAGGATTTTTATGGTTTTAGGTCTCACATTTAGATCTTTACTCCATTTTGGGGGCGCAAGCAGAAGGAGAGGAAGAGAGAGAATCTTAAGCAGGCTCCTTAGAATGGAGCCTGAAGTGGGCTCAATCTCCCAACCCTGAGATCATGACCTAAGCTGAAATAAAGAGTTGGGTGCTTAACTGACTGAGCCATCCATGTGCCCTATATGTCTTTAATTCATTTTCAGTTTATTTTTGTGTATGCTGACAGAAAGTGGTCCGTTTCATTCCTTTACATATAGCTGTCCAGTTTTCCCAACACCACTTGTTAAAGAGACTGTCTTTTTCCCATTGTATATTCATTCTTCCTTTATTGAAGGTTAATTGCTCATATAGCTGTGAGTTTATTTCTAGGTTTTCTATTCTATTTATCTATGTGTCTATTTTTGTTCCAGTACCATACTGTTTTGATTACTACAGCTTTGTAATTTAACTTGAAGTCTGGAATTGTGATGCTCCCAGCATTGATTTTCTTTTTCAAGGTTGCTTTGGCTATTTGGGGTCTTTTGTGGTTCCACAAATATTAGGATTGTTTGTTCTAGTTCTGTGAAAAATGCTGTTGGCAGTTTTTAAAAATTTTTTAATTTTTAAAAATTTTTTTTCAGTGTTCCAGAATTCATTGTTTATGTACCACACCCAGTGCTCCATGGAGTACATGCCCTCCATAATACCCACTACCAGGCTCACCCAACCCCCTAGCCTCCTCCCCTCCAAAACCCTAAATTTGTTTCCCAGAGTCCACAGTCTCTCATGGTTTGTCTCCCCCTCCAATTTTCCCCCATTTCACTTTTCCTCTCTTCTAATGTCCTCCATGTTATTCCTTATGCTCCACAATTAAGTGAAACCATATGATAATTGACTTTCATTGCTTGAATTTTTTCACTCAGCATAATCTCCTTCAGTCCCATCCATGTTGATGCAAAAACTGGGTATTCATCCTTACTGATGGAGGCATAATATTCCATTGTATATATGGACCATATCTTCTTTATCCATTCATCTGTTGAAGGGCATCTTGGCTCTTTCCACAGTTTGGTGATTGTGGCCATTGATGCTTGGAACATTTGGGTACATATGGCCCTTCTTTTCACTACATCTGTATCTTTGGGGTAAATACCCAGTAGTGCAATTGCAGGGTCATAGGGTAGCTCTATTTTTAATTTCTTAAGGAATCTCCACACTGTTTTCCAAAGTGGCTGCACCAGCTTGCATTCCCACCAACAGTG
The DNA here is from genome assembly GCF_010015895.1 of Lontra canadensis. Classification (NCBI taxonomy): domain Eukaryota; kingdom Metazoa; phylum Chordata; class Mammalia; order Carnivora; family Mustelidae; genus Lontra; species Lontra canadensis. The sequence continues at coordinate 5,887,785 of NW_022631053.1, forward strand.
TAAGAGGGTTCCCCTTTCTCCACATCGTCTCCAGCACATGTTGTTTACTGTCTTGTTCATTTTGGCCATTCTAACTGGTATAATGTTGTTTTGATTTCAATCTCCCTGATGGCTAGTGTGATGAAGATTTTTTCATGTGTCTGTTGGCCATTTGTATGTCTTCTTTGGAGAAGTGGCTGTTCATGTCTTCTGCCCATTTTTTGACATGATTATTTGTTTTGTTTGTGTTGAGTTTGAGGAGTTCTTTATAGATCTTGGATATCAGCCCTTTGTCTATAGTGTCATTTGCGAATATCTTCTCCCATTCCATGGGTTGCCTCTTTGTTTTGTTGACTGATTCCTTTGCTCTGCAGAAGCTTTGATCTTGATGAAGTCCCAAAAGTTCATTTTTGCTTTTGTTTCCTTTGCCTTTGGAGACATATCTTGAAAGAAGTTGCTGTGGCCGATGTTGAATAGGTTACGGCCTATGTTGTCCTTTAGGATTCTGATGGATTTCTGCCTCACATTGAGGTCTTTTATCCATTTCTAGTTTATCTTTGTGTATGGTGTAAGAGACTGGTCGAGTTTTATTCTACACATAGCTGTCCAATTTTCATATCACCATTTATTGAAGAGACTGTCTTTTTTCCACTGGATATTTTTTCCTGCTTTGTTGAAGATTATTTGACCATAGAGTTGAGGGTCCATATCTGGGCTCTCTACTCTGTTCCACTGGTCTATGTATATGTTTTTGTGTCAGTACCATGCTGTCCTGGTGATCACAGCTTTGTAGTAACTTCAGTCCAAAACCTATGGGATACAGCAAAAGCGGTCCTAAGGGGGAAATACATAGCCATCCAAGCCACCCTCAAAAAAACTGAAAAATCCAGATTACACCAGCTGTCTTTACACCTTAAAGAACTGGAGAATCAACAACAAATTAAGCCAACCCCACACAAAAGAAGGGAAATAATCAAGATCAGATCAGAGATCAGTGAGATACAAACTAGGGATACAGTAGAACGCATCAACAAAACTAGAAGCTGTTTTTTTGAAAGAATCAATAAGATCAATAAACCATTGGCCAAACTAATCCAAAAGAAAAGAGAGAGGACCCAAATTAATAAAATTGTGAATGAAAAGGGAGAGATCATGACTAACACCAAGGAAATAGAAACAATAATCAGAAATTATTATCAACAGTTATATGCCAATAAGTTAAGCAACCTAGATGAAATGGATGCATTCCTAGAAACCTATAAGCTTCAAAAACTGAATCAGGAAGAAATTGACAACCTGAATAGACCAATACCTAGTAACGAGATTGAAGCAGTGATCAAAAACCTCCCAAAAAACAAGAGCCCAGGACCCGATGAATTCCCTGGGGAATTCTACTAAACTTCTCAAAGAAGAAATAATTCCTATTCTTTGGAAGCTGTTTCAAAAAATTGAAGAAGAAGGAAAACTTCCAGACTTTTATTATGAAACCAGCATTACCCTGATCCCCAAACCAAGCAAAGACCCCACCAAAAAGGAGAATTTCAGACCAAAATCCCTGATGAATATGGGTGCTAAGATTCTCAACAAGATCCTAGCTAATAGGATCCAACAGTACATGAAAAAGATTATCTACCATGACCAGGTGGGATTTATCCATGGGATACAAGGGTGGTTCAACATTTGCAAATTAATCAATGTGACAGAACAAATCAATAAGAGAAGAGAGAAGAACCACATGGTCTTCTCAATTGATGCAGAAAAAGCATTTGACAAGATACAACATCTGTTTCTGATTAAAACGCTTCAAAGTATAGGGATAGAGGGAACATTCCTCAACTTCATAAAATCTATCTATGAAAAACCCACAGCTAATCTTATCCTGTATGGGGAAAAGCTGACAGCCTTCCCTTTGAGATCAGTAACACAACAAGGATGCCCACTCTCACCACTCTTGTTCAACATAGTATTAGAAGTCCTAGCAACAGCAATCAGAGAACAAAGAGAAATAAAATGTATCCAAATTGGCAATGAAGAAGTCAAACTCTCTTCACAGATGACATGTTACTTTATATGGAAAACCAAAAAGACACCACCCCCAAACTACTAGAACTCATACAGCAATTCAGTAACGTGGCAGGATACAAAGTCAATGTACAGAAATCAGTTGTTTTCTTGTACACTAACAATGAAAATACGGAAAGGGAAATTAGAGAATTGATTCCATTTACTATAGCACCAAGAACCATAAGATACTTGGGAATAAAACTAACCAAAGAGGTAAAGGATCTGTACTCAAAGAACTATAGAACACTCATTAAAGAAATTGAAGAAGACACAAAAAGATGGAAGACTATTCCATGCTCATGGATTGGAAGAATAAACATTGTTAAAATGTCTATATTACCTAGAGCAATCTATACTTTCAATGCCATTCTGATCAAAATTCCACTCGCATTTTTCAAAGAGCTGGAGCAAACAATCCTAAATTATGTGTGGACCAAGAAGAGACACCGAATTGCTAAGGAAATGTTAAAAAAAAAACAAAAACTGGGGGCGTCACGTTGCCTGGTTTCAAGCTGTTGACGTTTTGATAGGCATTGCATTAAATGTGTAGATTAAATGTGTAGAATTTTAACAATATCCTTTCTTCTAACCCGTGAGCATGGAATGTCTTTTTGTTTCTGTGTGTCATCTTCAATTTCATCAGTGTTTTATAGTTTTCAGAGTGCAGGTTTTTCACCTCTTTGGTTAAGTTTATTTCCTAGATATTTTATTGTTTTTGGTGTAGTTGTAAAGGGGATTGTTTTCTTAATTTCTCTTTCTGCTGCTTCATTTTTAGTGTATAGGAATGCAACAGATTTTTTTGTACATTGATTTTATGTCCTGAGACTTTACTGAATTCATCTATCAGTTCCACTATATTTTGGTGGAGTCTTTACATTTTTTTCTATATAGTATCATGTCATCTGCAAATAGTGAAAAATTTAATTCTTCCTTAGCAATCTGGATGTCTTTTTTTTTATGTTTAATTGCTGTGGCTAGGACATCCAGTACTATGTTGAATAGAAGTAGTAAGAATGGATATTTTCATTTTGTTCTGATCTTATGGGAAAAGCTCTCAGTTTTAATCACCATTGAGTATTACGTTACTGTGGGCTTTTCATATAAAGATTTTATTATGTTGAGGTGTGTTCCCTCTAGACCTGCTTTGCAGAAGGTTTTTATCATGAGTGAATGTTATCCTTCATCAAATGCTTTTTCTGCATCTGTTGGATTGATAATAGGTTTTTTTATCCTTTCTTACTGATGTGATATATCACATTGTTTTGTGCAAGGATCAACCTTGCATCCTGGGAATAAATCCCACTGGATCATGGTGTATGATTTTTTTTAGTGTATGTTGGATCAGTTTGCTAATATTTTATTGAAGATTTTTGCATCTATATTCACAAGGGATGTTTGCCTGTATTTTCTTTTTTTGTGTGTGGTGTTTTCATCTGGTTTCAGTATCAGGGTGATACCTGCCTCTTGGAATGATTTTGGAAGTTTTCCTTACGCTCCTATTTTTTGGAATAGTTGAAGAATAGTTGAAGAACTCTTCTTTGAGTATTTGGTAGAATTTGCCTGTGAAGCCATCTGTTCCTAGAATTTTGTTTTAGGGGAGTTTTTTGATTACTGATTCAGTGTCGTTGCTGGTAATTGGTCTGTTCAAATTTTCTATTTTGTTTTGCTTTAGTTTTGGCAGGTTATGTGTTTCTAGGAATTTATCCATTTCTTCTAAGTTGTCCATTTTGTTGGTGTATAGGTTTCCATAATATCCTGTTACAATTGTTTGTATTTCTATGGTGTTTGTTATTTTTTCTCTTCTTTCATTAGTGATTTTGTTTATTTGGGTCCTCTTTTTTTGAGGAGCCTGGCTAGAGAGCTATCAATTTTGTTGATCTTTTCAAAGAATCAGCTCCTGGTTTCATTGATCTGTTCTATTGTATTTATTTGTTTGTTTTTTGTTTCTATATCATTTATTTCTCCTCTAATCTTTATTATTCCTTTTTATATGCTGGCTTTAGGTTTTCTTTGTTGTTCTTGCTCTAACTTCTTTAGGTGTAAGTTTTGGTTGTTTATTTGAGATTTTTCTTGCTTCTTGAGTTAGGCCTGTATTACTATGAACGTCCCTTCTAGAACTGCTTTTGCTTCATCCCAGAGGTTTCGGACTGTTGTGTTTTCATTTTCATTTGTTTCCATGTATTTTTGGATTTCTTTGATTTCTTGGTTTACCCATGGTCCCAGGGTCCTGGGATCGAGCCCCTCATCGGGCTCTCTGCTCAGCGGGAAGCCTGCTTCCTCCCTCCCTCCTCTCTCTCTGCCTGCTTCTCTGCCTACTTGTGATCTCTGTCAAGTAAATAAAATCTTAAAAAAAAAAAAGAACCACTGTCTTCTTGCTGATGTTCTGTTTGGATGATCTGTCCATCAATGTAAGTGGGGAGTTAGAGTCCCCTACTATCATTCTATTGTTATTATTTCCTTTATGTTTGTTATTAACTGTTTTATGTATTTGAGTGCACTCACGTTGGGTCTAAATATTTACAACTGTTGTATCTTCTTGTTGGATTGTCCTCTTTATTATTATATAGTGTCTTTCTTTGACTCTTGTTGCAGTCTTTGTTTTAATTATTTTTTATTTTTTATTATTTTTCCATTAAGTTGCCCCTTTTTATTTTATTTTATTTACTTTTCCTCTGGTGTAGGACTTTATTTATTTATTCATTCATTCATTTATTATTATGTTCAGTTAGCCAGCATATAGTACATCATTAGTTTTTTTTTTAAATAAATTTTATATATTTTTTAAACATATAATATATTTTTATCCCCAGGGGTACAGGTCTGTGAATCGCCAGGTTTACACATTTCACAGCACTCACCATAGCACATACCCTCCCCAATGTCCATAACCCCACCCCCCCCTCTCCCAACCCCCCTCCCCCCATCAACCCTCAGTTTGTTTTGTGAGATTAAGAATCACTTATGGCAGGGACGCCTGGGTGGCTCAGTTGGTTGAGCAGCTGCCTTCGGCTCAGGTCATGATTCCAGCGTCCTGGGATCGAGTCCCGCATCGGGTTCCTTGCTTGGCGGGGAGCCTGCTTCTCCCTCTGCCTCTGCCTGCCATTCTGTCTGCCTGTGCTCGCTCTCTCTCCCTCTCTCTCTGACAAATAAATAAATAAAATCTTAAAAAAAAAAAGTCACTTATGGTTTGTCTCCCTCCCAGTCCCATCTTGTTTCATTTATTCTTCTTCTACCCCCTTAACCCCCCATATTGCATCTCCTCTCCCTCATATCAGGGAGATCATATGATAATTGTCTTTCTCCGATTGGCTTACTTCGCTAAGCATGATACCCTCTAGTTCCATCCACGTTGTCGCAAATGGCAAGATTTCATTTCTTTTGATGGCTGCATAGTATTCCATTGTGTATATATACCACATCTTCTTTATCCATTTGTCTGTTGATGGACATCTAGGTTCTTTCCATAGTTTGGCTATTGTAGACATTGCTGCTATAGACATTCGGGTGCACGTGCCCCTTCGGATCACTACGTTTGTATCTTTAGGGTAAATACCCAGTAGTGCAATTGCTGGGTCATAGGGTAGTTCTATTTTCAACATTTTGAGGAACCAAGTCAAACTATCACTCTTTGCAGATGATATGATACTATATGTGGAAAACCCAAAAGACTCCACTCCAAACTGCTTGAACTTGTACAGGAATTCAGTAAAGTGTCAGGATATAAAATCAATGCACAGAAATCAGTTGCGTTTCTCTACACCAACAACAAGACAGAAGAAAGAGAAATTAAGGAGTCCATCCCATTTACAATTGCACCGAAAACTATAAGATACCTAGGAATAAACCTAACCAAAGAGCCTAAGAATCTATACTCAGAAAACTATAAAGTACTCATGAAAGAAATTGAGGAAGACACAAAGAAATGGAAAAATGTTCCATGCTCCTGGATTGGAAGAATAAATATTGTGAAAATGTCTATGCTACCTAAAGCAATCTACACATTTAATGCAATTCCTATCAAAGTACCATCCATTTTTTTCAAAGAAATGGAACATCATTAGTTTTTGATGTAGTGTTCAGTTATTCATTAGTTGCATATAACACCCATGCTCATCACAACACATGCCCTCCTTAATACCCATCACCCTCCTCCCTTCTGTAACCCTCAGTTTCCAAGAGTCCAGAGTCTCTCATGGTTTGTTTGTCTCTCTTACTTTTTCCCATTCAGTTTTCCCTCCTTTCCCCTGTGGTCCTTTGCACTATTCCTTGTTTTCCACATATGAGTGAAACCAACACCCAAAAAATAAATAATCTAGTCAAGAAATGGGCAGAAGACATGAACAAACAGTTTTCCAGAGAAGACATACAAATGGCTAACAGACACATGAAAAAATGTTCATCATCATTAGCCATCAGGGAAATACAAATCAAAACCACATGGAAATACCACCTTACACCAGTTAGAATGGCAAAAATTAACAGAACAGGCAAAAACAAGTATTGGGGAGGATGTGGAGAAAGGGATTCCTCTAACATTGTTGGTGGGAATATAGTATTTATTTTAAAGTCTAGTTTTTCTGATGTAAATGTTGCTACCTAGGCTTTCTTTTCACTTCCATTTGCATGATAAATATTTCTCCACCTCCTTACTTTTAATCTGCAGGTGTCTTTGATCTGAAATGAGTCTCTTGTAGGCAGATGATTTTTTAAAAAATTTTTATTTATTTTTTAAATTTCTTTTCAGTGTTCCAGGATTCACTGTTTATGTACCACACCCAGTGCTCCATGCAATACGTGCCCTCCATAATACCCTCCAACAGGCTCACCCAACCCCTTACCATCCACTCCTCCAAAACCCTCAGTTAGTTCCTCTGAGTCCCCAGTCTCTCATGGTTCATTTCCCCATCTAATTTCCTCCAACTCCCTTCTCGTTTCCATCTCCCCATGTCCTCTGTGTTATTCCTTATGCTTCACAAGTAGGTTAAACCATATGATAATTGACTCTCTCTGCTTGACTTACTTCACTCAGCATAATCTCCTCCGGTCCCATCCATGTTAATACAAAAGTTGGGTATTCATCCTTTCTGATGGAGGCATAATACTCCATTGTATATATGGAGCATATCTTCTTTATCCCTTCATCTGTTGAAGGGCATCTTGGTTCTTTCCACAGTTTGGCAACCGTGGCCATTGCTGCTATGAACATTGGGGTACAGATGGCCCTTCTTTTCACTACATCTGTATCTTTGGGATAAATACCCAGTAACACAATTGCAGGGTTGTAGGGAAGCTCTATTTTGACTTTCTTAAGGAATCTCCACACTGTTTTCCAAAGTGGCTGCATCAACTTGCATTCCCACCAGCAGTGTAAGAAGATTCCCCTTTCTCCACATCCTCTCCAACACTTGTTGTTTTCTGTCTTGTTAGTTTTGGCCATTCTAACAGATGATTTTTTTTTTTAAATCTACTCTGTCTTTGTATGTCTTTTCATTGGAGCATATAGTCCATTTACTTTCAATGTAATTATTGATAGATATGAATTTGTTGCCATTTTGTTACTTATTCTGTGGTTGTCTCTATAGATTTTCTCTGATCCTTCTCTTGTTTTCTTTCTTTTTTTTTTTTTTTTTGGCTTTCTGTAGTGATATACTTGGATTTCTTTCTCTTTATTCCTTGCATATATATTACTGGTTTTTGATTTGTGGTTACCATTAGATTTTTGTATAACATCTTTTGCATGTAGAAATCTATATTAAGTTGATGGTTGCTTAAGTTTGAAGCCATTCTCCCAGGGTCCTGGGATTGAGCCCCACATGGGGATCCTGCTCAGTGGAGAGCCTGCTTCTCCCTCTCCTTCTGCCCCTCCCCCTGCTTGTGTTTTCTTGCTCTCTCTCAAATTAATTAATTTTAAATTAAATAAAATATTTTAAAAGGAAGTTTGAACCCATTCTTTATGTCCCTCCCCCACCATATCTTAGGTATATTGTGTCATATTTTACATTCCTTTATTTTATGCATCCCTTGACTGATTTTTACAGAAATACTTATTTCACTGCTTTTGTGTTTTTTTTTTAATTTATTTTTTCTTTCTTTACTCTTTTATTGACATCTTACATTACAATGGCACATTTCTTACAACTAATGAAAGTACATCCATATAATAATGTTATATAAACCTCCCACTTAAGGAGTAGGGAGATATATTCTTCATTTTTTTAATTTTTTTTTATTTTCAGCATCACAGTATTCCTTGTTTTTGCACTACACCCAGTGCTCCATGCAATACGTGCCCTCTCTAATACCCACCACCTGGTTCCCCCAACCTCCCACCCCCCCACTGCTTCATACCCCTCAGATTGTTTTTCAGAGTCCATAGTCTCTCATGGTTCACCTCCCCTTCCAATTTCCCCCAACTCCCTTCTCCTCTCTAACTCTCCTTGTCCTCCATGCTATTTGTTATGCTCCACAAGTAAGTGAAACCATATGATAATGGACTCTCTCTGCTTGACTTATTTCACTCAGCATAATCTCTTCCAGTCCTGTCCATGTTGCTACAAAAGTTGGGTATTCATCCTTTCTGATGGAGGCATAATACTCCACAGTGTATATGGACCACATCTTCCTTATCCATTCGTCCGTTGAAGGGCATCTTGGTTCTTTCCACAGTTTGGCGACCGTGGCCATTGCTGCTATAAACATTGGTGTACAGATGGCCCTTCTTTTCACTACATCTATTTCTTTGGGGTAAATACCCAGTAGTGCAATGGCAGGGCCATAGGGAAGCTCTATTTTTAATTTCTTGAGGAATCTCCACACTGTTCTCCAAAGTGGCTGCACCAACTTGCATTCCCACCAACAGTGTAAGAGGGTTCCCCTTTCTCCACATCCCCTCCAACACATGTTGTTTCCTGTCTTGCTAATTTTGGCCATTCTAACTGGTGTAAGGTGATATCTCAATGTGGTTTTAATTTGAATCTCCATGATGGCTAGTGATGATGAACATTTTTTCATGTGTCTGATAGCCATTTGTATGTCTTCATTGGAGAAGTGTCTGTTCATATCTTCTGCCCATTTTTTATATGATTGTCTGTTTTGTGTGTGTTGAGTTTGAGGAATTCTTTATAGATCCTGGATATCAACCTTTTGTCTGTACTGTCATTTGCAAATATCGTCTCCCATTCCATGGGTTGCCTCTTTGTTTTGTTGACTGTTTCTTTTGCTGTGCAGAAGCTTTTGATATTGATGAAGTCCCAAAAGTTTATTTTCACTTTTGTTTTCTTTGCCTTTAGAGACATATCTTGAAGAAGTTGATGTGGCTGATATCGAAGAGGTTACTCCCTGTGTTCTCCTGTAGGATTCTGATGGATTCCTGTCTCATGTTGAGGTCTTTTATCCATTTCGAGCTTTTCTTTGTGTATGGTGTAAGAGAATGTAAGATACCTGGGAATAAACCTAACCAAAGAGGTAAAGGATCTATACTCGAGGAACTACAGAACACTTATGAAAGAAATTGAAGAAGACACAAAAAGATGGAAGACCATTCCATGCTCTTGGATCAGAAGAATAAACTTTGTTAAAATGTCTATACTGCCTAGAGCAATCTATACTTTTAATGCCATTCCTATCAAAATTCCACTGGTATTTTTCAAAGAGCTGGAGCAAATAATCCTAAAATTTGTATGGAATCAGAAGAGACCCCAAATTGCTAAGGAAATGTTGAAAAAGAAAAATAAAACTGGGGGCATCACATTACCTGATTTCAAGCTTTACTACAAAGCTGCGATCACCAAGACAGCATGGTACTGGCATAAAAACAGACACATAGACCAGTGGAACAGAGTAGAGAGCCCAGATATGGACCCTGGACTCTGTGGTCAAATAATCTTCAACAAAACAGGAAAAAATATATAGTGGAAAAAAGACAGTCTCTTCAATAAATGGTGCTGGGAAAATTTTACAGCTCTATGTAGAAGAATAAAACTCGACCATTCTCTTACTTTTTTCCATTTTAATTACCATTTGTCTTGGTGTGGATCTCTTTGGATTGAATGTTTCAGGGAGTCTCTGTGCTTCTGGGATCTAGATATCTGTTTCCTTTCCCAGGTTAGGGAAGTTTTCAGCTGCCGTTTCTTCAAAAAATTTCTACCCCTTTTTCTCCCTTCTTTTTCTGAGATCCCTATAATCTGAGGGTTATTATGCTTGATGGAGTCACTGAGTTCTCTAAGACTACTCTCAATTTGCATAATTTTCTTTGCTCTCCTTTGCTTAGTTAGGTTAATTTTCACTCTTCTGTCTTACAGGTCATGAATTTGTGTCTCTGCTCCATCTAGGCTGCTATTTATTCTGCCAAGTGTATTTTAAATTTCATTTATTGTTTTCTTGATCTCTCATTGGTTCTTTTAAAAAAAATCTTTGCTAAGAGTCTCATTGATGTCCTTCACTCTTTTCTCAAATCCAGTGAGTATCTTTATGATCATTACCCTATATATTTTTTTTAATCAGGCATATAACTTACATCTGTTTGAATCTCTTGCTGTGGTTTGGTCCTCTTCTTTCATTTTGGACTTATTTCTTAGTTTCCTTTTGTCTAACTCCTTGTGTCTGTTTCTATGTTAGGAAAGTCAGCTACTTCTCCTGATCTTAATGATAATAGCTCTATGAAGACGAGGACCTGAGTATCCTACAATGCAGTGTCCCATTTCCCCAGGGCTTGGCATTTCAGGGAATGTCTCCTATGTGTGTTGCATATGCTCTGCTGTTGAGTCTTGTCCTCTTTTCCCTTCAGTCTAGTTGTCTGCAGAGGCTGTCTTTGCTTATTGCGGGCAGTGTTTGGTTGCGAGCAGAGTTGGGGTGGGCGGGGGCGCGTGTTTTAACATGTCTGGTGATCTGCTTGTGAAATGAGACATGCCCTGTCAATGGAACTGAGGCCCCTCAAAGTGCATAGGTTGGGAGATGTGTTGCACTGGCCTTCTGGGGAAGGGGTCCTGGAGTGATGGGATTAATGGTAATGTGACTCAGAAAGTGGATCTGCTGAAGCTTGGGGTTAAGGAGGCTTGGTGAAAGCAAGTTAGGTAATCAGTATTGGCACCAGTGTGCTGGTTCCCACAGGTGGCTGTTTGTGCAGGGGAGGTGGGGGAGGGAAACAGAGCCTGATAACTCCTTTGTTTCTGAAGGGGGTTTCCATGTGATCTCTGTCTCTGTGGGCCATGCTCTGAGATGAAAAATTGCTCTCCCTCCCTTCTGCCCTGGCATTTTTCACACTGACGGTTCTACACTATTTCTGTACAGCCTGTTTGTCATGCTCTCCCTTTAATAACTCAGCTTCCTAACATCCTCTGGGCTCTCCCAGAGCCTAGAAGGCTGATTTTTAAAATTTCAGGTTTTAAGTCCTGCTGCTTTTGCCCCTCTTGCTTTCAAAGGCAAATGTTATGGGATTCATCCTCCCCATTCCTGGCTCCCTGGTGGTTTTTGCCCTTCTATGCAATACCAGCTCCCTCCCCACCTTGACAGTTATGGTTTGTGTCACCCCCAGACTCTGTCTTAACCCTTCCTACCTTCTTTGATGTGGCCTCTTCTCTACCTTTAGTTGTGGAGTTTGTCCTGCCAGTCTTCAGATTTATTTTCTGGGTTATTTATGTTAATATGAGTGTAATCTAGTTGAATTCATTGAACAAGGTGAGCTTAGGGTTCTCCTACTCTGCCATCTTCCCAGCCAACCAATCCTAGTGTGTGTGTGTGTGTGTGTGTATTTTTTAAAGAAATCAACATTTCCCAATGATGGGACCTTGTACTTCCACCAAATTTTTATTAATTTCCTTCTTCGAAGTTCTTCTAATTTTTTTATTCCTTTTTCATGACTTTTTTTTTCCTTATCTGACATTCTTTCTGTGTTCCCTTATTCCCTCAGCTGAAGATTCTGATACGAATCTCCCCATATCTATTATGGTGAGGTCCAGGACTGATCCTGAGAGTACAGGTATCTCTGAAGGGGCTGAGGATGGAGGAAGAAGCCCTGGTTCTGTAGTTCACCATTAGTTAAGAATGGTGCAGGGGGGTGGTCACCTCCTGCCCTTTTAGGAGAGTTGTATATTGGAAGTACAGGCTTCTGAAAGCTCAAGGCTCAGAGCCAGCTATATTCCAAGCCATTAATATCCATATCTTGGTAGTTGCCATCTCCTTTGGGGATTATCATAAGAGAGATACTTACCCAGTCCAGGATGTAGATGACCTGGGTGTCATGGAGCAGTTGCTCATCCCTGAGGTGGACACATGAAAGAGTCATTCTGTTAAAGGGGTCTAGAAATGTTTCCTTGAGAGCCCTGAGCCCTGCTCACATCCTTACTTAGGACTATAGCCAAGGAAGGAGAAGTTAGAACTTAAACTAAACTGAAAACTTACAGGCTGTCAGAGAGGCAGTTGCAGAATGTGGCACCAGACATCTGATCACTTGCAAACCATAGTGAATTATGGCCATCAGATCTGTTTAATCATAGCTGGACATTAGGAGTTAGCAAAATGTCTCAGTCCCAGGGCACTGCCACTGGGGCCCAGGTCCTTGATTTCTCACTTCCTGTCTCCTTTTTTGTTTGGAAAATAGACACAATGAGGCTAGAATTCTCATCCTATTCTGAATCCCCCCACCACCCCCACCCCACCATTTTAGGAAGCAGAAAACTAGTAGCAGCAACAGTTGGGATCATAAGTCAACATTTTTATATTCTAGGTTATCAGATGGTTATTCTCAAAGCCCTGCAGTGACTTCCTTGAAAGTCAGCCGTTCTTAGATAAATGAGAATATCCTTCAAGCTGAGGTAAGTTTGGCTCTTTTGGCCTATTGACCCTTAGGGATCAGCAGCCAAGAAAATATCCTCTGTATCTCATGATGGAGGCTACCTGGTCATAATTCTTTACATTCTGACGAATGGAGGTGATTAAACAGGCTTGGAGAAAGATTTGGGGGGGTTCTTTCTAGACTGGCTGTATTTAAAGATCCAAGAACTTTTGGCCTCTTATGAGCTCTCTTTTGGGGAGAGGCTAGAAAAGCATGGGGTAGTTTTAATTCCTGGAGAGACCTCTAGACTTGTTAGATTCCTCTTTTGATTTCCTCCTCCCTCTGATTCCTCTGATTCCTTCCTTGGCTCAGTTATTTATATCCTCAATACTGGTGAATGAATCAGCAGTTTTGGAATCACACTGTAACCTGTTAGAAATATAGAATCTCAGGTCCATGCTAGACCTACTGAATCAGAATCTACTTTTTAACAAGGTATACAGGTGATTTGTATACTTACACAAAATAATGAAGTTTGAAAAGCCCTGTTTTTTAAATTCCTTCTTGGGTGGATGAAGGAAGGTGTTCCAGATATGGCTTTTGTGCTGTAATTCTAGGCTTCTGGGTGTTTTGAACATTTTCCTTGAACACTGGAATTTGCATCTGGGCATTTGAGAACTATAACTTGACCACTCTGAATAAGCATTCTGTTCTGACCACCCCACTGTTTAGTCCCTATGCCAGCCCTGCTAAGCCCATAAAGGAGAATTGGGAAGCTGCTAACCTCTATGCTTGCTGTCTCTCCTCTACTGAAAAGAGCCATGTCTTACTGAGGGCTGAGAGTATCCTTAAGTCCTCAGCAGGCATCCCATGGGAGGAACCTGTCCAGGTAATTGGGTTGGACAGAGGAGAGACTAGCAGTACTCATGGGAGTTCAGGGAGAGCCATTGTTTCACTTGGCTGAAGGTGGCGGGGGAGAGCGGTGGGGCAAGAAAAGAGTACCTCAGCTCTAGCTTTTAGCCAAATGGAAGATGAGTCTTTGGGCTAAACTCCTCCTTTTCCCCTCCCACCACTATAGGCTTAATCAAAACTTGGAATACTGTTCTTTTACCTCGAATCCGAGCATCTTCCTGCAGCTGAAAAATAATGAGAATTCAGGGAGAGTCAGAGACTTAGAGGCTAGTCTCCTCTGAAAATTCGGTATAACAGCTGTACACTTGGTCAAACGTAGTGATGTTTATGTGGGAAATTATGGGCTTTTAGGGGATGGAATTAAATTCTAAGTTTCCTGAAAGCAGAACTTTTATTATTTGTGTGTCCTTCATACCAAACCACTTAACATAATACCCTGTATAGAGTATCTGCTCAATAAATGTTTATTGAATAATAAATAAATAGGATGAGAGGTGGCCTCTTTAGGGGGTGGGAGACACACAATTCATATGGTCATAATTGCTCATTTAGTGGTCTCTCCTCTTTTATTTTTTTCTGGCCTTTCTGCTCTCCCTTTTCTGGCCCCTTTACTCTCTGCATCTCCAGTGGTTCTCTGAGGAGAACCTTTTAATATCTCTGAAAGACCTTCAAAAAATCCTTCGTACCCATCCTAGAGTAAACAGCTGGTGATGATATACCCTTTGGGACCCCAGAGCAAACAGGAGTCTGGTAGATCATCTCTCTGCATAATAGTGCTCTAGGCATGGGTCCTAATCTTTATCTAATCAAAAAAGAAAGTACATTCTATCTTTCCCTGATATCTTTTGCTTGACATTATTCCCTCAGTATTTAAGTACAAAAATTGTTCTTAATAAGTCTGTGACTAGAGTGTCTGTTTTGGCTGTACCAGCCTGGAGGATCCTTGAGGGCAGGGATTTCTCTGGTGGACCCCATGAAGAAGCACAAGAAGAGAACTTCAGCATAGAGGACATCAGATGACTTTTAACTTCATATATAGGTCCTGAGAGGATGGAAGTAAACACACACAAGTCCCGCTTATAGACAGGCTTCCTCCTTTTACTAACTGAAATGCTATCTGGAGGAGATACAGTCCTCAGGGAACTAAATTTCTAAGTAGGGTGGAGGCACTCTGACCCTAAGGCTTGGGTAAAAATATCAAATTTCTGACCTCTAACCAGTGCCCCCTTTTACTTGCAGCCAGATGGAGGCAAAGACTGCTTTAATTTTCGTTAGAGTAAGTCCCAGCCATAGCAACAGAATACAAAGACATAGCTTCTTGGGACTATAGAATAGTTTCAGTTCTAAGGCCAAAAGTGGTTCAGATAGTGAATTAGAGGAAATTTATGTTCAGTGCCTTCTCAGTTAATTTATACATCACCTCTTGCCAACTAGGAAGAGAGAACTATTTCTAAGAGTTTTAAAATATAATTTTAATGAAACTGTGTCTTTAGTCAGAAAAACAAAGGTTAAGACATCTGTCTAAAAGTTTCCCATTTACTTTGGTTTTATAATATTAGTACTTGTTCTAAGCTATGTATTTACTTATATAAATAGTCACTGATGAGAAATTATGTAGAGAGTGCTTATTGTTCTCCACTGTACCAGGCAGAAAAAAAAGGTGGGAAGGTGGGAGAGCAGGCTTGGTAGGACTCAGATATATCAAGACCTTGAGCAAGCTAATATAATAACCCAGTGTCTGGGACAGGCCAATAATATAGTGCATGTTTGACCATATTTTAAAAATATTGATCAGTGTATAGAAAAAGACTGAAATCTGCATAGAGGAAGAGCAGAGGAGGAGGAATGTTTTTATTTAGCAAAGACATTTACTCTGGCCTCTAATTTGCACTTCCCTACAGTTAGTCGATGTACTTGCCCATTAAGGAAATTTACCATGTCAGTTGGGGACTCCTTCTAACTCAGTCACTTATCAGTGTTTTGTATAACTACACAGAGTATTCTTACTGAGAGAAGTTCTCGTAGATACAATTTTCTCTGTTATCATATTTCCACAAGGGGGTTGTTAAACCTCTTCTTCCCTTAGCTTCCTGAACTGACAAGTCAGTGCAACTCTATAAAGGGAGAAATCACTAGATAAAGGAATGAAACTAAAACCTTGATCAGGGTCAACATCACATTAGGGTATAGTAAAAATGGAAGCAAGGGAAAGTGATATGATCAGGGAATTTAGAGAATTGAATTTTAATCTCACCTCCTTTTGTATATCCCTAAAGGCCATTAACACCTGAAAAGAAGACACAAAAATTATGAAAAATTAATGTTCTAGGCTTTATTACAGAGGAATTTTATATATAGAATCTTCCAGCTATTAGGCTATAGGGTGTGAATGCCAAGATGACTATGGCTTCCTAGATTTAACAATAAATCCCACTGACTTCTACTCTACATATATTTCTGGGCTACCATTTCTCCATATGGTAGATGGGTAAAATGCAGGAAGTTATTTAAAGAAGACTGAGTTGTGAAAGGAATATAAATTAAACCCACTACTACATTGGTTTAATTGGTCCTTGTTCTGAAGCTAAGCATAGCTGTTAAAATCAACACATATTTGTATTTAAATTATAATACATAGGAGGACAACACCAAATATTGGTGAGGATACAGAACAGCTAGAACTCATACAATGTTGGAAGGTATATAGAATTGTATGATCATTTTGGGAAAAGCTCTGGCAGTTTTTGTAAAACTAAATATATAACTCCACTTGCACCAAGCTATGGATGGATATAATGACTGTTGGAAATCTGAGTTGCCTCATTTTGGGGAAAGGATGAGGACTTTGAGATAGATAGTTGTATCTTGTTTGGTGGAAGTAAAGATTTGTTTTTGTTGATACTCAGGAGTTTCAACATGTGTCTATGGATGCATATGGAAACTGAATAGTTGATGGGGTGGACTATGCCAGTTATCTGTATACTGCCTGTGTTCACTCTTTGTTGTATCACATTCATCCTTTTTAATATCATAGGTATCCAGTTATGTACTGGTTCCCAACAGGATGGTTTTCTGTTGCTTACATAAGCAACTCACCTTTAGCTAATACAGTAGTTGTAAAAACATGAAAAAGTTATCCTATTCATTTTATTTTATATTTTTATTTAAAAATTTTTTTATTATGTTAGTCACCATACAGTACATCATTAGTTTTTGAAGTAGTGTTCCATGATTCATTGTTTACATGCAGTATGTTCCCTCCTTCATACCTATTACTAGGCTAACCCCTCCCATCACCCCTCCCCTCTAAAACCCCCAGTTTGTTTCCTGAAGTCCATATCTCTCATGGTTCCTCTCCCACTCTGATTACCCCCCTTCATTTTTCCTTTCCTTCTCCTAATGTCCTCCATGCTCTTCCTTGTGTTCCACAAATAAGTGAAACCATATGATAATTGCCTTTCTCTAATTGACTTATTTCACTTAGCAAAATCTCCTTCAGTTCCATCCATGTTGATGCAAAAGTTGGGTATTCATCTTTTCTGATGGCTGAATAGTATTCCATTGTATATGGACCACATCTTCTTTATCCATTCATCTGTTGATGGACATCTCTGCTCTTTCCACAGTTTGGCTATTGTGGACATTGCTGCTATGAACACTGAGGTGCATGTGGCCCTTCTTTTCACTACATCTGTATCTTGGAGTAAATACCCAATAGTGCAATTACTGGGTTATAGGGTAGCTCTATTTTTAACTTTTTGAGGAAACTCCACACAGTTTTCTGAAGTGGCTGTACCAACTTGAATTCCCACCAACAGTGTAAGAGGTTCCCCTTTCTCCACAACCTCTCCAGCATTTGTTGCTTATTGCCTTGTTGATTTTTGCCATTCTAGCTGGTGTAAGGTGGTATCTCAGTGTAGTTTTGATTTGAATTTCTTTATGGCTAATGATGATGAGCATTTTTTCATGTGTCTGTTAGCTATTTGTATGTCTTCTTTTTTTTTTTTTAAAGATTTTATTTATTTTACAGACAGAGATCACAAGTAGCCAGAGAGGTGGCAGAGAGAGAGAGAGGGGGGGAAGGAGGCTCCCTGCTGAGCAGAGAGCCCGATGCGGGGCTCGATCCCAGGACCCTGAGATCATGACCTGAGCCGAAGGCAGAGGCTTAACCACTGAGCTACCCAGGTGCCTCTTGTATGTGTTCTTTGGAGAAGTGTCTGTTCATGTCTTCTGCCCTTTTTTTCACTTGATTGTTTTTTAGGTGTTGAGTTTGAGAAGTTCTTCAGAGATCTTAGATACCAGACCTTTATCTGTAGTGCCATCTGCAAATATCTTCTCCCATCCCATGAGTTGCCTCTTTGTTTTGTTGCCTGTTACCTTTGCTGTGAAGAAGCTTTTGATCTTGATGAAGTCCCAATAGTTCATTTTCACTTTTGTTTTCCTTGTCTTTGGAGATGTGTCTTGAAAGAAGTTGCTGTGGCTGATGTTGAAGAGGTTACTGCCTATGTTCTTCTCTAGGATTTTGATGGATTCCTGTCTCACATTTAAGTCTTTCATCCATTTAGAGTTTATCTTTGTGTTTGATGTAAGAGAATGGTCGAGTTTCATTATTCTGTATACAGCTGTCCAGTTTTCCCAGCATCCTTCATTGAAGAGACTGTCTTTTTTCTATTGGATATTTTTTCCTGCCTTGTTGTAGATTAGTTGACCATAGAGTTGCAGGTTCATATTTGGGCTCTCTTTACTGTTCCACTGATCTATGTGTCTGTTTTGTGCCAGTACCATATGTCTTGATGATTACAGCTTTATAATACAGCTTGAAATCAGGCAACATGATGCGCCCAGCTTTTTCTTTTTCATCATTTCCTTGGCAATTCAGGGGTCATACAAATTTTAAAATTGTTTGTTCCAGCACTTTGAAAAACATCAATGGTATTTTGATCTGGATTGCTCTAGGCAGCATGGACATTTTAACAATGTTTATTCTTCCAATTCTTAAGCATAGAATGCTTTTCCATCTTTTTGTGTCTTCTTCAATTTCTTTCATAAGTGTTCTGTAGTTTCTAGAGTATATCCTTTGCCTCTTTTGTTAGATTTATTCCAAAGTGTCTTAGAGTTTTTGGTGCTATTGTAAATGGAATCAATTCCCTAATTTCTCTTTCTATAGTCCCATTTTTAGTGTATAGGAAAGCAGCTGATTTCTGTGCATTGCTTTTGTATCCTGCCACATTACTGAATTGCTGTATGAGTTCTAGTAATTTGGGGATGAAGTCTTTTGGGTTTTCCACAAAAAGTCTCATGTCATCTGCAAAGAGAGAGAGTTTGACTTCTTCTTTGCCAATTTGAATACCTTTTATTTCTTTTTGTTGTCTGATTGCTGTTTCTAGGACTTCTAGTACTATGTTGAACAGTAGTGGTGAGGTTGGGCATCCTTGTCATGTTGCTGATCTTAAGGGAAAGGCTCTCAGCTTTTTCCCATTGAGAATGATATTCACTGTTGGCTTTTCATAGATGGTTTTTATGAAGTTGAAGAATGTTCCCTCTATCCCTACACTCTGAAGAGTTTTAATTGGGAAGGGATGCTGTATTTTGTCAAATGCTTTCTCTGCAACAATTCAGAGGACCATACTGTTCTTGTCTCTTCTCTTAATGTGTTTTATCACACTGATTGATTTGCGAATGTTGAACCCCCCTTGCATTCCAGGGATAAATCCCACCTAGTTGTGAGAATAATATTTTTAATGTACTGCTGGATCCTATTAGCTAGGATCTTGTTGAGAATTTTGGCATGTATATTAATCAGGGGTATTGGTCTGAAATTCTTTTTGTTGGGGTCTTTGCCTGGTTTTAGGATCAAGGTAATTCTGGTCTCATAGAGTCTGGAAGTTTTCCTTTTGTTTCAGTTTTTTGAAACAGCTTCAGGAGAATAGGTAGTATTTCTTCTTCTTTGAATGTCTGGTAGAATTCCCCAGGGACTCCATCAGATTGTAGACTCTTGTTTTTTAGGAGGTTTTTGATCACTGCTTCAATCTTGTTACTGGTTATTAGTCTATTTAGGTGGTCAGTTTCTTCCTGTTTCAGTCTTGGTAGTTTATAGTTTTCTAGGAAGGCATTAATTTCTTCCAGGTTGCTTAATTTATTGACATATAGTTGTTGATAATAATTTCTAATGATTGTTTCTGTGTCCTTGGTGTTAGTCATGATCTCTCTCCTTTTATTCATAATTTTATTAATTTGGGTCCTTTCTCTTTTCTTTTGGATAAGTCTGGCCATTGGTTTATTGATCTTATTAATTCTTTCAAAGAACTAGCTTCTAGTTTCATTGATGTGTTCTACTGTATTTCTGGTTTCTAATTCATTGATCTCTGTTCTAATCTTAATTATTTCTCTTCTTATGCATGGCTTAGGCTTTATTTGTTGTTCTTTCTCCAGTTATTTAAGGTGTAAAGTTAATTTGTGTATTCAGGATTTTTGCATTTATTTGAGTGAGGCTTGGATGGCTACATTCCCCATAGGTTTTGGACCAGCATGTTTTTGTTCTCATTGGTTTCCATGAATTAAGTTCTTCTTTCATTTCCTGGTTGACCCAAACTTTCTTGAGCAGGATGGTCTTTAGTTTCCAAGTGTTTGAATTTCTTCCAAATATTTTCTTGTGATTGAGTTCTACTTTCAAAGCATTATGATCTGAGAATATTCAGGGAATAATCTCAGTCTTTTGGTGTCAGTTGAGACATGATTTGTGACCCAGTATGTGGTCTCTTCTGTAGAAAGCTCCATGTGCACTTAAGAGGAATGAGTATTCTGTTGTTTTAGGATGGAATGTTTTGTATATATCTATGAGGTACATATGGTCCAGTGTGCCATTCAAAGCTCCTGTTTCTTTGTTGATTTTCTGCTTGGATGATCTGTCTGTTGCTGAGAGTGGAGTGTTGAGGTCTCCTACTATTAATGTATTATCAGTATGTCTATTTTGGTTAACAGTTGGCTTATGTAGTTGGCTGCTCCCGTGTTGGGGGCATAGATATTTATAGTTGTTTGATCCTCTTATTGGATAGACCCTTTAAAAATGATATAGTATTGTTATGTATCTCTAACTACGGTCTTTAGCTTAAAATTTAATTTGTCTGATATGATAATTGATACCTCAGCTTTCGTTTGCAGTGTATTTGCATGAAAAGTGGTTCTCCATTCCTTCACTTTAAGCCTGGCTGTATCTTTAGGTTCAAAGTGAATCTCTTGTAGACAGCATATGGATGGGTCCTGTCTTTTTATCCAGTCTGCAACCCTGTGCTGCTTTATGGGAGCATTTAGGCCATTCATGTTGAGAGTCATTATTTAAAGATAAGATTTTATTGTCATCATGTTGCCTATGAAGTCCTTGTTTCTATAGTCTCTTTAAATTTCTGATCTATATCACTCTTGGAGTCTTTCTCCTTTTATAGAACCCCCCTTAATATTTCTTTCAGGGCCAGCTTGGTGGTCACATAGTCTTTCAGTTTATGCTGGTTTTTGCAGCTCTTTTCTCTCCATCCATTCTGAATGACAGCCTTGCTGGATAAAGTATCCTTGGCTGCATGTTCTTCTCATTTAGTATCCTGACTATGTCTTTCCAGCCCTTTCTGGCTTGTCAAGTCTCTGTGCACAGGTTTGATGCTATTCTGATGTTCCTTCTTCTGTGTGTAAGAAATCTCTTACACTTCACTGCTTTCAAAATTGTTTCCTTGGATCTAAGATTTGCAAACTGTACTATTCTATGTCATGGCATCAGTCTGTTCTCATTGATCTTGGGAGGGCTTGTCTCTGCCTCTTGGACATGAATGCTTATTTCATTCCCCAGATTAGGGAAGTTCTCAACTACAGATTTGCTCAAATATATCTTCTAGATCTCTCTCTCTCCAGCCCCTCAGGGATCCCAATAATTCTGATATTGGAATGATTCGTTGAGTGACTAATCTCTCTCAGTTTGATTCCTTGGTTTTAATTTGTTTTTCCCATGCTGCCTTGGTTTCCTTCTTTTCCATCATCTTATCCTCTGGCTCACTAATTTGTTCTTCTGCTTCATTTACCCTGGAAGTCAGAGTATCCAGTTTAGACTGCATTTCGTTCATAGCATTTTTAAGTTCAGCCTGATTAGATCTCGTTTCTGCCCTTAGAGATTCTATATTGTCAATAATACTCTTCTCAAGCCTAGATATTGCCTTGATAATTGTTACTCTGAAGTCTATTTCTGATATCTTGGTTATATCCATACCCATTAGTTCTGTGGCAGAGGCCATATTCTCTGATACTTTCCCTTGTTAGGGGTTCCTCCTCTTAGTCATTCTGTTGAGGGGTAGTTGAAGGAATGTACAGAGTCCAAATTATTGACCACAACCCAAGCAAGATATACCTGTTTTATAGGGACCTTAAGGTTGTCAGCCTCTTGTTCTTCCAGCCTGTCTTCTAGGGGAGCGGCCTGTTGTGCTATTATTTAGGCAACTCGGTTTGGGCAGGGTTGCCCTGCCCCCTGTGGGGGGGATGGTCTCAGTGAAAACCAGGTTTTTTGGGCTTTTGTTCTCTGGTGGCTTTCCCTGGTGGCTTTCCATGTCTCTTCCAAGAGTCAAAGCAGAAGTGACCATATCAAAACCTCTATCTCAGAATAGAGAGATTGCCTTCTGCTCTTCACTGAGCTCTCCAGGCCACACTGTCTCCGTTTCTGACTGTGCTGCCAAAAACTGCATTGTCCTAGGTTGTACACCCCACAGAAGCACTCCCAGCCCTTGCTTCTGGGGCTGGGCATATCTTTGCCCTTTGTGCTTCTAAAACCACAAGCTGACCCCCCCTCCTTTTGCTCACAACCCCCATAGCTTCAGGTTTCAGTCTGGGGGGCTGCCCTAAAGTCCTTTCCCTGCTGCTACTGGTCTGCAAGTCTGTGCATGGTCCCCAGCACGGGAAGCTTTTGCCTTCCCAGAGCAAGATCATGGAGGCTCCCTCCCCCTTCCATTTATCTTCTGATATCTGCCCGCAGAATCATGGCTCCCTGCTTCATACCTTGAGACCAACTGCTGGAGATACTCCCTTTGTAGAGCTCCAGATATATCTTCTTACATCTCAGGCTGATTCATGGGTGTTTAGAATGGTCTGGTAGATATACAGCTCAATTCAGGGGACTGGTTGAAATAGGATCCCCTACTCCTCTGCCATTTTTTCCTTCTTCCCTCTAAGGAATTTCTTATCCTACCCATTTTAATTAGGAAGATTACTTTCTTCTGTAGAACTTATAGGAAGAGTAATTGAAAAATCACAGTGAATAAAGAAGTTGATCACATTACTCATTTCATATAATATTGTTCAGTGGGAGCTTGCAGGAGAGGCTGTGGAGACTTTTACTTGTTTTAACAGAAAATCCAGAGTCGTTAATTTAATAGTCTTTTCTTGCTTGGCCCCGTAGGGAAACTTATGTTATAGGTTCAGAGGGATCAACCCCCTATCTAAGAGTTTAAGTGTACATGAAACTGAATTGTTAAGATTGGGAAGTTGAAGTAGTTGATATTTTTGGGAAGTCATCAGAAACTCCAAATAATGTCTGTGTAGTCTATGAACATTCACAACAGCTTGCTCTGGCTATCTATTGGCATAGTTAGCTTCTCCCCTGACATAGCATTCAAATGTAAAGTGAAGTCTGGCATTTTCATGTTTGAGAATTTGACACCTTATTATTTTTGTATAGCTGGGAAACCAAGGACATTTTGTGAAAATGGAAAGAACATCAGTTTTTATATAATGAAAAAAAGCTACTCTCAAATTCATTAAATTTAAATCTGTTGTAAAGCAATTTCAAAATCCAGGCTGAATAATGTAGATTCTGAGACTTACTGCTCATGGCATTGCTTTAGTTAGAAAACCAAAGGCAGCACATTTACATTGGTGACCTAAGGGACCTTTTTTAAAATTTTCAACTCATAGTTGTCAGATTCCAAAACACACTCTTAATTGGACTCAACAATTTAATTTATTATCAAACATTTGATTTAATGAAGAAGGCTGTTTTTGACTGGATATCTTTAATTAAATAAATTTAAATGATTTAATCTCATGTCACTGAAGTGAGATTCAGTTATTTTTTTTCTAACCACAAAAATGGCAATTATTCTTTACATCCAAAGTACAGAATCATATTCTTTTGCTTCTCAACACTTTAGAAGTCTTCAATGAAAAACAGGTTTGAGTCTCTCAAATCTAATAAATTTGAAGAATAGGAAAGCTCCAGGCATAGTTTTCTACTTGTTAGCCATTATTCTCAGTTAAACTACTGTCAATAAATTTGGGAATGTCTAGGAAATTTCAAAGCATTAAAAATTTTTTATTAGCAACCTCTGATCCCATGGAATGAATCTGGTATTTGTACTCCTCCAGAATCTTTGTTAAAATACTTTAAAGAAATTCACAACAGAGAAATGCCTTAGTAATAAAACAATTTCCTATTATAAGTAATTCAAAGCAGAATGCTGTCCAAAATATTGAAGTTATGTTGAAATTATATCTGAATGACAGTCCAATTTTGATGTCTTTTAGTGTCTTGATATAGACCTGCTGGCCATAGCCAATGGGAGGGAGAAAACTATCCTCGTCTGTGCTAATGACAAAAATCCCAATCACCTTCCAGATAAGACCTTTAGGAGCAATGGGACCACTTAACATGTTACTCTGTGAAACTCACTAGTAATTATATGAAAATTAATCATTGTTAATGGATTTAATTTTGCATTTAAATAGATAAAACTAAACATCTCTACTCTTCAGGTTGAGTCATTTATTTTTTGAGAGGTTTGTTTTTAAGCAAATTCATTCTTGGAGGGGCCAAATGTTTCAGAAAATTATTTTTATGAAATAGGATTTAAGGGCCACAGTGAAGTATTTGTTACACAATTTGAGTAGCTCTAAAGGTAAAATAACTTTCTTTTGGATCAGAAATGGAATTAAGATCTTTAATTTTCATAACAAAATTGTAACTTTGTCTTCTTCTCATCCAAGACTTAAAATATATGTATTTCTCAAGTGAGTATGGATTTTTTGTTAGTGGATGAGATTTATTCTTTTTATTATTTATTTATTTATATTGCATTATGTTAGTCACCATACAGCTCATCATTAGTTTTTGATGTAGTGTTCCATGATTTATAGTTCTTATTAAAAGGCTGGCAGAGAAAACATATTTGAGAGGGATTATCTAAATGGACAGGTGAATATCTAGAAAGTGCCAAGGTGCACAAAGATGAGTTTCTGAGGATTTGGGATTGGGTGAGTAATAGAACAAGACAGGAGAGAGCATAGGAATCCTTCACTATCAATCAGCAATTACTCAAGGGGAAAAGAAGAAGTTTGCTCCTTTCTTAAGTCATCTCTCCCTTCTCCCACTTCTCACCATGCTGTCAAAGATGACCCCTTCATACTCACTTGGTCCCACAGGGCTTCAGTGATTATTAGCTGTATTTCCTGTTGAAATAAGAGACACATTTTGGGAACATTACTCTAACTCTCCCAGAATTTGAATAGATACATCATGAAACTGATGGACTATAGGATATTTTTTTGAATGGAGATGGACACTTCAAGTCACCCTATTTTTCAGACAGTCCAAAGTCTCCTTTAGCCCTATTGAGTCCTTTTTAGGCTGTATCTCTTGTCATCTCTTGACCTAGCTGGTGGGTGACAGAGATGCATATTTTACCCTTATGAATACCCACATAGGCTGCCTTCCCATGGAGTTATCTAGTATAGTAGTAGCATTGAAAATATTACCTAGTCTTGGTAGACTGTGATCCACCAGTTGTAGTTCAGATCCCTGAACTACAGTGTCCAAGTCCTCCAAGATATGGTCCTTACTAGGCAGCTTTCTGCCTCCTGAGTGCAGTCCCTTCTCCATTTTCCTTAGAAACCAGGAGCCCCAAAGCAAACTGTCTATTTGGAATTCTTACCCACCTTTGGTCTCATTGTGTCATCAGTGGATTTTCTGGAAGGAAAGAATGACATAAATCTGATCAGGCACTGGGTAGGTGCTGTCAGCAAGACAGCAGAAAAGGAGATTCCAAGTCCTCATACCCTCCACACAAACATTAATTTTGATAACCATCATGGATGGGAATACCTCTGTGGCAAACCAGGAGTCCATGAAAAGATTCCAGCACCTCACTGGAGCAAAATGTCCATAAATAGATGCCTTGAAGAGGGTAAGAAAAACAGCTTCACTTTACTCATGTCACCCCTCCCCAAGGGCAGTGGAACTCAGTGCCAGGAGAGATCATCTCAGCCTGTGATTTCTCCCAGGGGGAAAGTGAAAGTGGAATGAGCATCCTGTTTCCCCAGCCTTGTGAGACATTGCCCAAGAAGCCAACTTCTGTTTCAACCCATCCAGGTCACCGAGGTGATCAGCATAGCTAAATATTTTGGGGGGATATGGGGAAAAAGAAAGGGAGTGGGCATCACAGAAGCCATCATGTGGATCTCAAAAACCAGCTACAGATCCTACTAGGTGGTTTGTGGACTCTACCAAGAGACCCATCCATGAACGCTATGGGACTCCTTACCTGCATGTACCCCTAACCCCTCAACTGGGTGACAAATGCCCCTAACACTCTGTATATATCCTGAAGTGATGCATACAAGCTTCTGCAGATGGCAGGTACAAGCATCTGCACAGTGTGTAGATATCAGCAGCTAGCTCAATTATGTAAGAATGAGAGAAGGCATATAATTTTAAATGTTCCAGGGCACCATCTTGGAGAAAATAAACAGGAGGCTCTCAGTACCCAGACTGACTTTATGGGATCAAGAGCAGACACAAAATCCTAAATGCTCCTGCAGAGGGAACAAGAACATAGGGGTGAGTACATCCATAAAAAAGGCCTGAGAAACCCCCCACATTTTTAGCTGGGCTGATTGGAGAAGGTCTTTCACTCTCAAAGCTAGTCAGTAAAGATTAACAGTGGGGACCTCTTCTTTGAATGCAAAGATAACGATGGAAGAATTCAGGGAACATGAAGAATCAAGGAAATAAAGCTCCAGTGGTGGGCCCCAAAGAAATGGAAATCTAGGAATTGCTTGGAAAATGATTCAAAATAATCATATTAAGGAAGCTCAGTGAACTACAAGAGGGCACAGACAACTAGTGGAAATCAGGAAAGCAATACATAAACAAAAAGAAAAGTTTAAGAAAGAGATGATAAGCATAAAAAAAGAACCCAGCAATTTCTGGAGCTGAAGAATACAGTGACTTCACTAAAGAATTCAATAAAGAGCTTCAACAGCAGACTCAAGCATAAGAGAGAATCATTGAGCTTGAAGACAGATAATTTGAAATTCAAATTCAAACAGGAACAAAAAGAAAAAACAACTCAAAAGAGTGAAGAAAACCAATTCAAAAGAGTGAAGAAGTAACTTACAGAACACCATCAAATGACACAATATAGACATTTTGAGAACCTCAGAAGAAACAAGGAAAGAGAAAAGGACAGAGAACTTATTTAATAAAATAATGCCAGAGAAATCCCTAAATCCAGGAAAGGAAATAAACATCCTGATTCATGGTGCTCAAAAATTTCAAAGAGGCTGAAATTGAGAGGTCTTCACTGAGACATTATATTCAAATTGTCTAAAGGCAAAGGCAAAAAGAATATGGAAAGCAGCAAGGAAAAATGAAATGCTACATACAAGGCTACTTCCAAAAGACAATAAGCTGCCTTCTCAGCAGACACCTTGCATGCCAGGAGGGAGTAGGATGAACTAGCCAAAGTATTAAAAGAAAAAATCTGCTAACCAAGAATATTTTACCTGGCAAAACTATCCTTCAGAAATGAATGAAAGGTAGACTTTCCCAGACAGATAAAAGCTAAGCAAGTTCATCACCACTAGACTTGGTGTACAATATATGCTAAAGGGATTTCATCAAGTTGAAATGAAAGGATGTGAATTAGCAGAATGAAAAGTGTAACTCTCCTGGGAAAAGGTAAGTATATAGTCTAATTCAGAATATTTCAGTACTGTAATGGTGGTGCTTCAGTCATTTTTAATGCCAGTATAAAAGTTAAAACCCAATAGTACTAAAAGTAACTGTAGCTATGATAATTTTTTAATGGATACACATTACAAAAAGATGTATATATCGAGGCATCTGGCTGGCTCAGTTGGTAGAGCATGTGACTCTTGGTCTTGGGCATCATAATTGCTGATTTCAAGCTATATTACAAAGGTATAGTTATCAAACATTATGGTATTGTCATGTAAACAGAAACATAAACCAGTGTAATATAGTGGAGAGACCAGAAATTAATACACATATATACAGTAAACTAATCTTTGACTAGGGAACTAAGGATACAAAATGGAAAAAAGATGTTTTTTTTTTTTTTTCAAAAAAACTGTGTTGAGGAAACAGGATATCCAAATGCAAAAGAATGAAATTGAACTTTTATAACATGCATAAAAATCAAACCAGCATTGATTAAAGACTTAAAGACCTCACATTGTAAAGCTCCTAGAAGAAAACAAAGGGAAAAGCTCCTTGACATTATTTTTAGCGATTTTTTTTGGATATGGCACCATAAGTCCTGGCAACAAAAACAAAAATAAAAAAGTGGGACTATATCAAACTAATAACTTTCTGCACAACAACAAAAAAAAATCAAGAAAACGAAAAGGCAACCTCTGAAATGAGAGAAAATACTTGCAAACCATACATTTGATAAGGGGCTAATATCCAAAATATGTAAGGAACTCATATAACTCAATATCAAAAAAGCAAATAATCCATTTGAAAAATGGGCAAAAGACCTGAATAGACATTGTTTCAAAGAAGACATACAAATAGCCAACAGGCACATGAAAAGTGCTCAACTTCATTAATCATCAGGGAAATGCAAATCAAAACCATAATGAGAATGGTCATACATGTTAGAATTATTATCAAAAAGACAAATAACAAGTGTTCATAAAGTTGTAGAGAAAAGGGAACACTTGAGATGGGAATTTGTTGATCACTTAGATCAACATTTGTTGAGGGGAATGTAAATTAGTATAGCCACAGTGGAAAACATTATGGAGGTTCCTCAAAAAATTAAATAGAGCCGCCATATGAGCTAGCAATTCTACTTCTTAATATTTATCCAAAGAAAATGAAAACACTAACTTGAAAAGATACATGCACTTCCATGTTCATTGTAGCATTATTTACAGTAGTCAAGATATGGAAACAACCTAAGTGTCCATCAGTGGATGAATGGGTAATGAAAATGTGATCTATATTGATATAGATATCTATAAACTATATAACTCTATACAATGGAATATTATTCAGTCAAAAAAGAAGGAAATATGGCATTTGTGACATGGATAGAACTTGAAGGCATTATGATACATGAAATAAGTCAGAAAAAGACAGATACCAACTAATGAATCGTTGAATAGTATATTAGAAACTAATGATGTACTATATGTTGCCTAATTGAACTTAATTAAAAAAAGACAAACCATATGATCTCATTAATCTGTGAAATCTCTCCCACCCACAAAAAAACCCCAAAACTGAATTCATAGAAATAGAGAACAGATTGGTGACTGCTAGAGTGGAGGAAGATGGTGGGTGAAATGGGTTAAGGGGCCAAAAGGTACAAAGTTCCAGTTATAAAATAAGTTGTGGGGATATAATGTACAGCATAGTGACTATGGTTAATAATAATGTACTGCATATTTGAAAGTTACTGAGAGAGTAGATCTTAAAATTTCTCATCACAAGGAAAAAACGTAACTCTGTATAGTGACATATTAATTAGACATATTGTGGCAGTTCTTTCATAGTATATAAAATATCAAATCATTTTTTGTACACATGAAACCAATATAATGTTATGTTGATTATACCTCAATTTTGAAAAAAGATATCAAGTGTTGGTGAAGATATAGACAAAGAGGAACCTTGGTATACTGTTGGTGGGAATGTAAATTGGTACAGACATTATGGTTAACAGTATTAAAAATTTTTAAATGGAATTACCATGTGAGCCAGCAGTTCCACTATTGGGTATATATACATGAGAAATGAAATTATTGTTCTTTAATAGGTACCTATACTTCTATGTTCATTGCAGCCTTATTTATAGTAGCTAAGATATGGAAACAACATATTGTTTATGATAGATGAATGATTAAAAAGTGTATCATATAAATACAGTCAAATATTATCTTGCCTTGAAAAACAAGGAAATTCTGTCATTTATGACAACACTGGTGGACCTGGAGGACATTATGCTAAGGGAAATAAGGCAGACTGAGAAAGACAAGTTTTATGTAATCTATATTATATGTGGAATCTAAAATTGTTAAACTCATAGAAATAGAGGGTAGATGGTTGTTATCTGGGGCCTGGGTGAGAGGGAAATGAAGAAATGTTGGTTAAGGGGTACAAAGTTTCATAATGCAAGATTAGTAAATTCCGGAGATCACTAATGTATAGCATATTTCCTATAGATAACAATACTGTACTGTATATTTGAGGGTAGTTTGGGATTGGATTGTATGAAAGCCTTTGTAACTGTAAAGTTCATTTTAAATATTACTTAATTACTATTACTAATTATATATTATTTATTATACTATTTACTATACTGCTATGTTTATATATTAATAAATATTAACATTGTAATCACATAATTATATAATTATAATATTATGTTAATATTAATATAATAACGATCATATAATAGTTATCACTATTTTTCAGTGTCTTGCTCACTGCCACTGACAAAACATCTATTTGTCAGCAGACAAATCAGGTCTCTGTTGTTTATGTGCTTTCTTCATATATTTCTCATAGACTCCAATATCTACTCATTATTTTCCCCTTATAGTCCTGCATCTGTCTGCAAGAGACTTCATACTCTTAGAACAGGTTTCCATCTTCCTGCAGGTTTCAGGCTGCTCAGTTTCTCACTGGCTCTCAAGAGGTCTATTTAACTATTCTGAGCAATTTAATCAAAGCTAGGCAGCTTAGAAACCTTGAAGATACTTTGATTCTCTTCCTGAACTCCTACAAACTCTTATCTCAAAACATCTGCATACTTCAAAAGCTCAAGCCAAGTCCTAATTCCTTTCTGAAGCTTTCTTGAGCCATAAGCTCACTGCAGGCCTCCTTCCTTCCAACTTTATGGATAACATTGCCTGGCTCTCATACTCAGTTTCATGGGGGTAGATTCTAGCCCTCCTCTCCACCCTAGTCCAAGGGAAGCATAGTTTTGAATGGCTGGCCTTGATTTACACTATAGAGAGGTAAGGACTTCTAGCAAAAGTTTATCCTGGGATAAATAAATATCTGTAGGTTGTATACCCAACTAACTCCTAGAGGTATTTCAGATTGATTCCCACCCTCTAAAGTGAAATAACAAAGATCTAATATTCCTTCCATTGAGGAGGTGGGGAAGAGAGAGGACACACAAAAGTCCCCACCCTACTCTATCAGGAAATAGGTACAGCCAGAAGGGGGATGGAAGAGAGGTGACCCTAGTTTGTGTCCCATACAGCATATATAAAGACTTTTGAAGTTCATCATTAGCTCTTTACCTATTCTGCTGCCTAGAGGTCCTTTGTTCTTGATCTTGGAAGATATGCTGTGCCATTTGTCCTTGAACAGAAACCAGAAACTCTGGAGCCGAAGATGGAAATAGCTCTAGGCCCTGGGAAGGCACAAATGATAGGGGGAAGAGGACAGGTTTATAGTGAGAAAAGAAGTGTTTACTTACTAGAGAATACCAGGACAGAGGTCTCCATAGTTCCTTAAGCATCTGTGTTTTGAATGGGTCAATGTGTGTGTGTTTGTGTGTGTGTGTGTGTGTGTGTGTGTAAAGAAAGATAAGGGTGAGAGTAAGGAAGTATAGAAGTATAGCCCCATGTAAGTCTCTATCCTTTTTTTCATAAAAACAGAAATTCCAATGAGAAAGTAGGTGAAGAAAGAGAAACAACGTGAGTAAAAAAATAATAGCTGAAAAAAAATAATAGCTGGCTGAGATTGGGGTTACCCCACAGTCAAAATCTTCATGGTCAACTAAGGGTAGCACTATAGGCTAGAAGTCTATCAGCTCCAGCCTTCAAGTGCTTTGAGGGAAACCTCATAGTTGATAGTATCAAAAAGACATGGGGCTGAGAGGCTAAAGAAGTGACCTAGACAAGAGTTAAACCTTCCTCTGAAAATTTGCCTCCCAGCTTCACCCTCCCATCCTTCCCCAGCTCCAAACCCAAGTCAGAACTAGCCCAGTTATGCCCAGAAAGTTACCCAGCTGGGCTTCCCAAGTTGTAATTCACCCCACCCTTTTCCCCCTAGAATTTCTCCTCTTTGAGCCCCATCTCATAACAACCCCATCTCATCTGCTCTCATCTACCTTGCTCTTATCAACTCTCTGTGACTTCAGCTGTGACATCATAGATCTGAGACAGTGGGCTCTCCCCTCCCACCCTCAGCCCAGGCTCCATTCAGTCCAAATGATGATAAAATAATGAGATAATATTATTAAATTTGAGTTTTGTAAGATTTTTTTGCTGTTTCATTGTCTTCCACTCATTGTATTAAACATCCAGTGCTTCTGAGAGACAGTAGGAATGGGCTTAGAGGAATCCACCTTTAACTTTGAATTTCAAAACAAGGTCTGAAAAATTTGGCTTTCAGTTTCTTTTTTTTTTTTTTTTAAAGATTTTATTTATTTATTTGACAGTCAGAGATCACAAGTAGGCAGAGAAGCAGGCAGAGAGAGAGGGGGAAGCAGGATTCCTGCTAAACAGAGTGTCTGATGCGGGGCTCGATCCCAGGACCCTGGGATCATGACCTGAGCCAAAGGCAGAGGCTTTAACCCACTGAGCCATCCAGGCACCCCTGCCTTTCAGTTTCTTAAAAAAAACTTTTTAAAATTCCAGTATACTTATATACAGTGTTATATTAGTTTCAGCTGTACAATATAGTGATTCAGCAATTCTATACATTACTCAGTGCTCATCAAGGTAAGTGTACTCTTAAACTTCTTCACCTATTTCACCCTTTCCCCTGCCACTTCCCCTCAGGCAACCACTAGTTTGTTCTCTATGTTTAAGAGATTTTTTTTTTGCCTCTCTTTTGTTTGTTCATTTGTTTTATTTCTTGAATTTCACATGAGTGAAATCATATGGTGTTTGTCCTTGTCTGACTTATTTCACTTAGCATAATTCCGTCTGGATGCATCCATGTTGTTATTAATGGCAAGATTTCATTCTTTTTATTGCTGAGTAATATTCCATTGTTTATATATACACCACCTCTTCTTTATCCATTCTTCTATCGATGGACACTTAGGTTGCTCCCATATCTTGGCTATTATAAATAATGCTGCAATAAACATGTGGATACATGTATCACTAAGTTAGTGTTTTCATTTTGGAATCCTTGTATACCTTGTGCCCTCAGGCAGCGCCACTGGGAGGCAACAGCTGGAAGCTTGTGCTTGGTTTCTCCTGGATTTTGCCACATCATGTTTTTCCCTTTGCTGATTTTGATTTTTATCCTAACACTGTAATAAACTATAACCATAATTAGGACAGCTTCCAAGTCCTGTGAGTCTTTCTGGTAAGTCATCAAGCCTGAGGGTACTCTTGGGATTCCCAGCATAATGTCCCAAATCTCAGCAGCTTAAAATGGAAAGGTTTGTTTTTTGTTCACATTACATGTCCTTTCTTGGTGTGGGGGAGCTTATGAGAAGGGCTATGCTCTATATCATCATCACTTGGGTCATCAGGCTAAGGGAGTTTCTTCTTCATGCTTCAGCAATTTCTAACATAGGAATACAAAAACATGATGAATCATGCCTGTTTTAAAAAACACTTTCCTTAAACTGACACATAACTTCCACTCATACTTCATTGGCCCAGATAAGACATATAGGCACTCTTAGCTTTGAGGTAGCTTAGAACAGTTCTCTCCCATCATCAGGTCAGACAGAGAACTGGAGTATCAGTGAATAGCATTGCTAATTACCTCAGCATCTACAAGCTCTGAAAGTCCTGGCTTGAGACATCTTCCATTTAGAACAGGATCTGTTATGCAGAGAAAAAAATTACAAGAAGTATAAGGAAACTAGAGAAGTACAGTTTCATTACATTCAAGGGACTACAGAAATCAAAGATTGGAGGGATTTGGAGTGGGAGGTTCGGTGAGCCTGGTGGTGGGTATTATGGAGGGCACGTATTGCATGGAGCAGTGGGTGTGGTGCATAAACAATGAATTCTGGTACACTGAAAAGAAATAAAAAAAATAAAATTAAAAAATAAGTAAATGAAAATTAAAAATAAAAATCAAAGAAGAAAGAGGCAGTTCAGATTTGTCAAGAATAAGATTTTGGTGCCTAAACAATGTTCAGTTCCTGAAGAGGAGGATAGATGGAAGCCAGCTTACAGGAAAAGTGGGGTTTAAGAAAATAATTGATGACTAGGAAGTAATGTCAGTATACCTGGACATGTGTTGAAAAGCACAACAGCAAAAATAAGAGAAAAGATTTGATAAGTTCTACTAAACTGCTCAATATCTGTGTTTGAAAACCTAAGTAAAAGATTTACATGTTTTGGTGAAGAAAAAAGTACATGAGTCTGTTCATCCATGCTGAAACATTTCAGTCTACTTTCTAAAATGAGAAGAGAGGTATCACCAGGGTAGGGGTTTTCTAAAAAAAAGCAATGAGGGGGTGCCTGGGTGGCTCAGTGGGTTAAAGCCTCTGCCTTCAGCTCAGATCATGATACTGGGGTCCTGGGATTGAGCCCTGCATCGGGCTCTCTGCTCGGCAGGGAGCCTACTTCCTCCTCTCTCTCTGCCTGCTTCTCTGCCTACTTGTGATCTCGGTCTGTCAAATAAATAAATAAACAAAAATCTTAAAAAAATATATAGACTACATGGGGAGTTAGGAGAAGGCATTTGGGGGAAATTGGAAGGGGAGGTGAACAATGAGAGACTATGGACTCTGAAAAACAATCTGAAGGGTTTGAAGAGGTGGGGGTGGGTGGGAGGTTGGGGGAACCAGGTGGTGGGTATTAGAGAGGGCACGGATTGCATGGAGCACTTCGTGTGGTACAAAAACAATGAATACTGTTATGCTGAAAATAAATAAAAAAATGATTAAAAAAATATATATATAGACTATAAAAAAACAATGAGGTATCTTTGTGGAAAGGATGTATCAGAGATAAAACAATAATGAAGAGCGATCAGTAAGTTGATATAAACATTATTTAGTTGATTTTGTGAATGTTTATTAAGCACCTGCTATGTCTTGAGCACTAGGATGGAAATAGAGCAAAATAGATGGAGGAGATGAGGAGATGGTCCCAGTCCTTGAATGGCCCTTTTGTAGTTAAGCAGTAATGTTTGGGTGAACTATGCAGTAATTGACAATGTTAATCGGGAGGAGGTCAACAGAGTAGTCACTGTTACAATAACAAAGCAGTAGAAAGGATGTGTGAAGGATGTGTGAACAGTTATGGAAAGGAGGAGTCTATTCTGTCCAAACATCCCAATAATAAAATGCCATGGTTGTTAAATTATTTGAGTTATGTGTTTTAAATGTTTATAGTTCAGGATTTTAACTGATGTAATCTCTTTCCTGTAGCAGTCAACTAATATTTTCTAAATCCAGCTAGCTTCTGAACAATTCCAGTGAGTGAGGCTGAAGACAATTTATGCTTGCAATTGGCTATGGTAGATCAAGCTGGAGCTCACTAGGAAAGCCTCAAGGGTATCCCCTCTCCTTTTTGCATTTCTGATACTTTTGCTGAGAAGAAGCTGAAGACAAAGTGGGCATCTGGCCAGTTTCTTCAGAAGTCTTTAAATGAGGGAGGCTAAGATTGTTGCCAAGCAGTTTTTCTTGAGGTTGGACACTGGGGACCTTCTTCCACAAATTTTCCTCAGCTAAGTTTCCTATGATCTGTCAGAGGAGGCAGAAACTGCTGGAACCTGAAGAGACCAGTGTAGTTTGCAGTAACAAGAGCCCGAGATACCTGGCAGAATTTTACTTCCCATTCTTGCCCTGTGGCTAATAATGCTCAATGGGATCACAGTTGCTTCTCCCCAGGATAATATTTTAATGTCATTGTGGATGTAGAGAAAGCCAAACAAAAAGAAGAGTGAAAGCCAGAGAAGGCAGCTGACTGGAGAGGCTCATAGGCTTCTGGGCATTGAGGCCGACTTACCCAACCCACTGGAGAGAAGTCAGATGAACCAAGGGCCTTTCAATATAATTGTCCCTGCCTGAGGCTCTGGAGGCTCAATTTCCTCTAGTTCTCAAAGTGTAGTCCTCAGACCAGAGGCATCATTACTGGCCTGCAGAGCTTAACAAGTCAAATTCTTTTTTTTTTTTTTAATATTTTATTTATTTATTTGACAGACAGAGATCACAAGTAGGCAGAGAGGCAGGCAGGGAGAGAGAGGAAGGGAAGCAGGCTCCCCGCTGAGTAGAGAGCCCGATGTGGAGCTCGATCCCAGGACCCTGGGATCATGACCTGAGCTGAAGGCAGAGGCTTTAACCCACTGAGCCACCCAGGCGCCCCAACAAGTCAAATTCTTGAGCTCCACCCCTGGACCTACTGAATCAGAAGCTCTTGTGGGCTTGGCAGCAATGTGTTTTAACACAATTCAGATGGACTGCAAAGTTTGGTAACCACTGATGTAGGTGGTTTTGTTTTTTTATTTGTTTGTTTAGATTTTTTTTTTTTTTTGTAGGTTTACCAAACGTGCAGTAGGAGGAGGTGAGCTATCTATACGCTATTAGGTCCAGGCAAAAACTGCATTTTTTTGGTATTTGTTTTGTACTGATCTTATGGCTTATTCATCTCTGAGTTCTAGAATGAGACCCTGATTTTCAACTCTCACAGGTTGGTCAGATTCCATTTAATTCTATACTCTTTGGAATGTCCACTATTTGCTGAGGACATGTTAGAGACCACATGAAACAGAAGGTTAACATTAACCTTAATGTGCGATTTAAGAACTACAAACAAAATACCTAGAAACCACCAAGAAGGGAAAGATTTTAATAGTAGACTCAAATCTGAATTTTCAGGATAGCATTAAAGATTCTTTGCAGACTGATTGTCATAATTATGATAATGTATATTCCTTGATTCAAAGATGCACATTTTTTATATTTTAGTGTTTCTGAAATTTGAATGCATCTTATAGTTGATCTGTGTATTTAACATGGTTTATTCTGCTTGAAAAAAATATTAGCAATTAATAGGTGGTTTACCTTTTTCTTTTTCAGCAAATGACAATTTAGAGGCAAATATATTAATAACCCAACATATAATGTGCTACATGTTATGTGCATGTCTCATTTAATTCTCATAACCAAGCTCTGATAGCACACAATTGTCAAATCCATTTTCTAAGCAAGGAAACAGGGTGAATGAGAAGTAGACTGCCCAGAGTTACAAGGCAGGTGAAGAGCAGAGCTGGGATTTGAGTTCAGCTGTTTTAATTCTAGAGTCCATCCTTTTAATCTCAAATATTACATGTTCACAGCTCTCTCCCTTACTAAACTGTTCCTTCTGCCTGGAAGATTTTTTTCTCTTCTGTTCCTAAAACTTGGTAATCTAGACAAAGCAAAGCCAATAGTGTCTTTCCTGTGAAGATTTCCCTGACCATTTGATAAAGAATGTTTATTTTCCTTCTCAGAACTCCCATAGCAGTCTTGTCACACTGTTATAGTATAAATTACTCTGTTGCATTATAGCTGTTAATACAGCTTTCTTTCACACAGTGTAAGTGTCTTAAAGGAAGGGACTCTTACTCATCTTTATAAACCTACAGGACCTGGACAACAAGCCTTATTGGCTGAACTGATTAAATAAGTGTGTTCCTCCTACTTGACTGAGATATAAAGGTTTACAGACTTGGAATATCATTTATTGAGTACAAATTGCTGACATAGTATGAGCTAAGGTCTTTACATTATTTATAAATGTTTTGAGAAGAAATAAGGTGATGTAAAATATTTAAAATAGCCTGTGGCACATGGTAAAGACTCAATCATGTTATTATTTTTATTATTACCATTTTTAACTGCAAAACTCACTAAACTGAGTTGCAAAAAACTCACTGAAATAGTTACTATGATTGTCAAATAGTTTACTTATATATAGCTACATATATATAATTTATAAATTTATAAAATTTATAAATATTATTTATATATAAATTACAAGTTATAAATATATTTATATATAGATGCATGAGTAATTTGTTTATAAATACATTACTTGTATATATAAAATTATTTATAAATTATATATAAATATATATTTCATAATTTTACATAATACATGAAAGAGAAATGCCTGTACTATAGACTTGATTTCAGTGTGTGTTAGTTTTTCTGTATGGTCATGCTCTGGTGCATGCTATTCTGGAACCTCTCAACTCCAGGTTTTCTTATTTACTCCAGTCTTTTTCGACCTCTCTGCCCCCATTCCTGGGAGACTTGAAAGAAAAACCTGGATAACTTTTTCTGGTTATGTCTCTGTTCAGAATTGCTATTCTTCTCATGTTTCTCTGGGATCTTCAACAATTCTGTCTCTACTCCAAGCCATGGCTTGTGTAACATTGCTGTGAAAACTCCGATTTGAAAACAAACAAGCAGAAACTTCCAATAATCATAACTTGTCATTCTGGAATTTTGTCACAAGGAGGCAGTGGTGTCTTAATCATTAGGTCTGAACCAGCTAGCTTATTTACTCATGCCTCCACAGATCTATAACCTTGAGCTTTGCATATTTCATTTACAAATAAATGTAAATCTGTTGCAGTAGTTACTCAGATACCAGTAGATACTCAGATATACTTTTAAAAGTATATTTGGAATCAATGCTAAAAAGGAAAAATTTAGATATTAAAAAGGAAGTCAAGGGGCGCCTGGGTGGCTCAAGGGTTAAAGCCTCTGCTTTTGGCTCAGGTCATGATCCCAGGGTCCTGGAGTCCCACATCAGGCTCTCTACTCAGCGGGGAGCCTGCTTCCTCCTCTCTCTCTGCCTGCCTCTCTGCCTACTTGTGATCTCTGTCTGTCAAATAAATAAATAAAATCTTAAAAAAAAGAATTCAAGGTGTAATTTTGTATTTTTTCTCTTAACTCTTAGCTTTTCCTAAATGACTCTAATTTTAGATTGAATTAAAAGAAGAAGAAAAGAGGAAAAGGGATAGGGAGAGAAAAAGTATTCCACAGGCTTTATTCTCAGCGATCAGATTTGCTCAGCCAAATTCCACATCTTACACCTTCTTACTGTGCCTCGAGTTGGTGATCATCTCATCTTGTTTCTATCTCAGGTAAAAATGGCTATGCCACCTGTAGGATCTGATTAACTTAATTAAAGGAATCATCTTAATTTTGTTTCCTGTAACTTAGAACTCCTACTTTGTTTCTCAACAATAACAGGAGTTGCCTGACTTCATAATGCCATTATGCTTCAGGGTTACAGGACCCTCATTCCAATTTATCTAAAATCAAAATAAGGCATTTCTCTTGGCAGTTCAATGGAGGAATGAAGTATCACCTTCATTTTTTTCCCCCCAAGGAAATGAGTTCCTTAGAGCAAATGAGTTACAAATGTGTGTGTGTGTGTGTGTGTGTGTGTGTGTGTGTGTAGATGCACAGATAGATGAAGAGAAGGAGAGAGATGGATAAAGAGGTATATGATATTTCACTTATATGTTTCATGTATAATGGTGTGTGTGTTTGAAACAGGCAACATGAAGAGTTTCTTAGATTTAAATAAACCTTAATCCTGTTCTTCACTACCTTTAAATCTCCAGTTGCAAAGTTTGGGCAAATTACTTAATTTATTTGAACCTTGGAATATGAATATGAATATGAATATATTTAGAAGGAATAATTTCTCCTCCATTCCTCTAGTTTTAAAGTGGTTGGATTTACCATAAATGCAATAGTTTTCTGATTCAAACTTTAAAAAATATTTTACTTAAATCCACTATTTGAGCTTTCTACCTGTGGATGCCACCAAGTAACCATCGTTAAAGTCTCCCCTCCCACCACCATCATGTCTAAGTCAGAGTCTCCCAAAGGGCCTGAATAGCTGCAGAAGCTCTTTATTGGAGGTTTGAACTTTGAAACAACCGATGAGAATCTGAGAAGCCATTTTGAGCAATGGGGAACACTTACGGACTGTGTGTTAATGGGAAATCCAAACACCAAGCGGTCCAGAGGCTTTGGGTTTGCTCACATATGCCACTGTGGGGGAGGTGGATGCAGCCATGAATGCAAGGCCACACAAGGTGGATGGAAGAGTTTGGGAACCAAAGAGGGCTGTCTCAAGATTCTCAAAGATCTGGTGCCCACTTAACTGTGAAAAAGATTTTTATTGGGGCGCCTGGGTGGCTCAGTGGATTAAAGCCTTTGCCTTTGGCTCAGGTCATGATCTCACGGTCCTGGAATTGAGTCCCGCATTGGGTTCTCTGCTCAGCGGGAAGCCTGCTTTCCCCTCTCTGTCTCAGCCTACCTCTCTGACTACTTGTGGTCTCTGTCAAATAAATAAATAATTAAAAAGAAAAGATTTTTGTTGGTCGCATTAAAGAAGACATTGAAGAACATCATCTAAGACATTATTTTGAACAGACATTATTTTGTAGTGATTGAGATCATGACTGACTGAGGCAGTGACAAACAGAGGGGCTTTGCTTTTGTAACACTTGACCATGACTCTGTAGACAAGATTGTCATTCAAAAATACCGTACTGCGAATGGCCACAACTGTGAAGTAAGGAAAGCCCTATCCAAGCAAGAGATGGCTAGTGCTTCATCCAGCCAAAGAGGCTGAAGTTGTTCTGGAAACTTTGGTGGTGGTCATGGAGGTGGTTTTGGTGGGAATCACAACTTTGGTCATGGAGGGAACTTCAGTGGTCTAGGTGGCTCTGGTGGCACTCAAGGTGGTGGATATGGTGGCAGTGGGGAAGGCTATAATGGATTTGGTAATGATGGTGGTTACCGAGGAGGCGGCCCTGGTTACTCTGGAGGAAGCAGAGGCTATGGAAGTGGTGGACAGGGTTATGGAAACCAGGGCAGTGGCTACGGTGGGAGTGGTAGCTATCACAGGTATAACAACAGAGGCGGCAGAGGCAGCTATGGCAGTGGTAGTGGGAGCAGCTTTGGAGGTGATGGAAGCCATAATGATTTTGGCAGTTACAACAATCCTCAAATTTTGGACGCATGAAAGGGGGAAATTTTGGAGGCAGAAGCTCTGGCCCCTGTGGTGGTAGAGGCCAATACTTTGCCAAACCATGAAACCAAGGTGGCTGTGGTGGTTCCAGCAGCAGCAGTGGTGGTAGGGCCTAGCTGCTACAAAAAAGACATGTTTTAGACAATACTCATGTGTATGGGCAAAAAACTTGAGGACTGTATTTGTGACTAACTGTATAACAGGTTATTTTCATTTTTGTTCTGTGGAAAGTATAAAGTTCTATTCTGTGGAAAGTATAAAGCATTCCAACAAAGGGTTTTAATGTAGATTTTTTTTTTTTTACACCCGTGCTATTCATTGCTAAATGTAATAGTCTGATCATGATGCTGAATAAATGTGTCTTTAAAAAAAATAAATCTACTAATTGAAATTTTAAGTGGAAAAATACCATGCTATCTCCACAGATGCAGAAATACATCCAATAAAATTCAGCACTTATTCATTTATAAAGATCTTTGCAAACTGGGGATAGTAGGGAACTTTCTTAACAGTTCATAGCATCTATCAAACTGAAGGAGGGAATAAAAATAGTTGTATAAAGAGGAATCTAGTCATAAATGGGAAAATAGGTAAAAATATTCTCATATTTTTATCAAAAAAAGATGCAGACAATGAAATATCTAAGTTCTTCATCTCTAGCAAAGAGCAGGGTGAGGATATTATTGAGAATTCTGGCATTTACATCAAAGACATTCAAAATTAGGAAGGAAAGAAACTTGCCACATGTGTGAACACTATTGCTTACCTATTTCACGGTTATTTTACCTTTCACTTACTAACAACTCTAATTTTAGTTAGATACCCAACACCAGGGGATGATTTATATTGTCTAAATCATTCAGGAAGTTCCACTTACCTTGGCTGGATGCTCAGTTTCCCAGTCTTCCTTGCAACTAAGGGTAGCCCTGTGATACAGAATTAGCCAGTGAGTCTAAAGGAAACTTTTTGGTGGAATAGTCTTTGCTCTTCTCTCAATTTGGACATGATGTCTGAGAAACTGATGCTAAAAGCTACAGAAGCTGTAATGAGACTATGAGGGAAAGGGAAAAAAATCACAGTCACATTTAACCAGTAATTTGACTTATCATGGAAATGCAGAAACAAACCCAACATCTCATACCCCCTCTCAGAGTTCTTGAGTAATATTAAACATTCCTATGGTTTAAACTATGGCTATTTAGGTTACCTTTTACTTTCATCCAAATGCATCCTAACTGATGGACAATGCAAAGATAGAGGCCGTAATCAGGGAGAAAAATAAGCTAAAAAATCCTCAAATTCTTTCCATATGGTTCTGTTGATAGTAATATGTAATTAGAACGTTCATTTATTTATAAAAATTAGCAAAGAGCAAATGATAAAAATTGGGGTTTGAGGAAAAGGTAGAAGAGTAAAGTAAACCAAAGGAGGACTAAAGAAGTCGGCATTATAAGATATGTAAATTAGAAATACCTAATAATAATAATAGAACAGGCATGGACTAAAAATTATCAAGGACTTTCACTTCTGGTAACTACTAACTAGATAGGTTGGACTAACACATTGCCAAAACAAAAAAGCTGAAGAGCATATTTTTAAATTTTTTATTCTTTTTATTTGGGTGTAGTTGATACCTTGGTTCAAGCATACAAATTAGTGATTTGGCAAGTTTATACATTATGCTGGGTTTGGTACAAGTATAGCTACCATTTGTCCTGTTACAATCCTATTACAGTATCATTGACTGTATTTCTTATGCTGTGCCTTTTATTGCCGTCACATATTCATTCCATAACTGGAAACCTGTATCTCCCCCTCTTTCCTACAACCATTTTGCCTGACCCACGGCGCCTCTTCCCTCTG
The DNA here is from genome assembly GCF_010015895.1 of Lontra canadensis. Classification (NCBI taxonomy): domain Eukaryota; kingdom Metazoa; phylum Chordata; class Mammalia; order Carnivora; family Mustelidae; genus Lontra; species Lontra canadensis. Next base: position 5,930,632 of record NW_022631053.1, read on the forward strand.
GCAACCATTAGTTTGCTCTCTGTGTTTATAGGTCTGATTCTGCTTTTTGTTTGTTTATTTTGGTGAGAGCTGTGAATTGTGTAAGACTGATGAATCACAGACCTGTACTCCTGAAAGAAATAATACAATATATGTTAATAAAAAAAATAAAAAATGTTCACTTCTCCCCCCAAAATTTGGGTGCTCGCTTCGGCAGCACATATACTAAAAATTGGAACCAAAAAAAAAAAAAAATTGGTATTTGTCTTTCTTAGTCTGACTTACTTCACTTAGTATAATACTCTGTAGGTCCATCCATATTGTCTCAAAAGGCATGATCTCATCCTTTTTTTATGGCTGTGTGTGTGTGTGTGTGTGTGTATACACACACACACACACACACACACATATATATATATACCCCCTCATACACACATTTGTGTGTATATATATACATACACACATGTATATATGTATGCATACCACATATGTCTTATCCATTTTTCTATTGATGGACACTTAGGTTGCTTCCATATCTTGCCTATTGTAAAAATAAACATAGGGGCACAAATATCTTTTTGAATTAATGTTTTTGTTTTCTTCAGTAGTAGAATTATTGGATCCTATGGTATTTCTATTTTTAATCTTTTGAGGAACCTCCATGCTACTTTTCACAGTAGCTGTACCAACTTACATTCCAACCAGCAGTGCAAGAGGGTTCCTTTCTCTCCACATCCTGGCCAATACTTGTTATTTCTTGTGTTTTTAATTTTAGCCACTTTGACAGGTGTAAGGTTGTAACTCATTATGGTTTTGATTTACATTTCCCTGATGATTAGTGAGTGATGTTGAGAATCTTTTCATGTATCTGTTGGCCATCTGTATGTCTTCTTTGAAAAAATGTCTATTCAGGTCGGCTGCCCATTTTTATTTTTTATTTTTATTTTTAAAATTTTTAAATTATGTTATCTTAGTCACCATACAGTACATCATTTGTTTTTTTTTAAATTTAATTTGATTTTTTTTCAGGTTCCAAGATTCATTGTTTACACACAGTCCCAGTGCTCCATGCAATACGTGCCCTCCTTAATACCCACCACTAGGCTCACCCAACCCCTCACTCTCCTCCCCTCCAAAACCCTCAGTTTGTTTCTCAGAGTCCACAGTCTTTCATGGATCATCTCCCCCTCCAATTTCCCCCAAGTCACTTCTCCTCTCCAACTCCCAGTGTCCTCCATGTTATTCCTTATGCTCCACAAGTAAGTGAAACCATATGATAATTGGCTCTCTCTGCTTGACTTATTTCATTCAGCATAATCTCCTCCAGTCCTGTCCATGTTGATACAAAAGTTGGGTATTCATCCTTTCTGATGGAGGCATAATACTCCATTGTATATATTGACCATATCTTCTTTATCCATTCATCTGTTGAAGGGCATCTTGACTCTTTCCACAGTTTGGCGACTGTGGCCATTGCTGCTATGAACATTGGGATATAGATGGCCCTTCTTTTCACTACATCCCTATCTTTGGGGTAAATACCCAGTAGTGCAATTGCAGAGTCATAGGGAAGCTCTATTTTTATTTCTTAAGGAACCTCCACACTGTTCTCCAAAGAGGCTGCACCAACTTGCATTCCCACCAACAGTGTAAGAGGGTTGCCCTTTCTCCACATCCTTTCTAACACACGTTGTTTCCTCTCTTGCTAATTTTGGCCTAACTGGTGTAAGGAGGTATCTCAATGTGGTTTGGATTTGAATCTCCCTGATGGCTACCAATCAAAATTACACTGGCATTTTTTAAAGAGCTGGAACAAGCAATCCTAAAATTTGTATGGAACCAGAAGAGACCCCAAATTGTTAAGGAAATGTTGAAAAAGAAAAAACTGGAGGCATCATGTTGCCTGATTTCAAGCTTTACTACAAAGCTGTGATCACCAAGACAACATGGTACTGGCATAAAAACACACATAGACCAGTGGAACAGAGTAGAGAGCCCAGATATGGACCTGCAACTCTATGGTCAACTAATCTTCGACAAAGCAGGAAAAAATATCCGGTGGAAAAAAGACAGTCTCTGCAATAAATGGTGCTGGGAAAATTGGACAGCTATATACAGAGGAATGAAACTTGACCATTCTCTTACACCATACAGAAAGATAAACTCAAAATGGATAAAAGACCTCAACGTGAGTCAGGAATCTATCAAAATACTAGATGAGAACATAGGCAGTAACCTTTTTTGACATTGAACACAGCAGCTTCTTTCAAGACATGTCTCCAAAGGCAAAGGAAACTAAAGCAAAAATGACCTTTTGGGACTTCATCAAGATCAAAAGCTTCTGCACAAAAAAGGAAACAGTTAACAAAACAAAGAGGCAACACATGGAATGGGAGAAGATACTCCACAACTAACACTACAGACAAAGGGCTGATATTGAAGATCTATAAAGAACTCCTCAAACTCAACACACACAAAACAAATAATCATGTCAAAAAATGGGGATAAGACATGAACAGACACTTCTGCAAAGAGACATACAGATGGTTAACAGACACATGAAAAAATGTACGTCATTTGTTTTTGATGTACTCTTCCAAGATTCATTGTTTGCATATAACACCCAGTGAACCATGCAATACATGCCCTCCTTAATACCCATCATTGGGCCAACCTATCCCTCCATGCCCCCCGAAAACCCTCAGTTTGTTTCTCGGAGTCCATAGTCTCTCATGTTTCATCTCCCCCCTCTGATTTCTGCCTCCCCTTCATTTTTCCTTTCCTTCTAATGTCCCCCATACTATTCCTTATGTTCCACAAATAAGTGAAACCATATGATAATTGACTCTTTCTGCTTGACTTATTTCACTTAGCATAATCTCCTCTAGTCCCGCCCATCTTGATGCAAAAACTGGGTATTCATCCTTTGTCTGTTGAAGGCATCTTGGCTCTTTCCACAGCTTGGCTATTGTGGACACTGCTGCTATGAACACTGTGGTACACATGGCCCTTCTTTTCACTACATCTGTATCTTTGGGGTAAATACCCAGTGGTGCAATTGCTAGGTCATAGGATAGTTCGATTTTTAACTTTTTGAGGAACCTCTGTGCTGTTCCAAAGTGGCTGCACCAACTTGCATTCCCACTGACAGTGTAAGAAGGTTCCCCTTTCTCCACAACCTATCCAACAATCTGTTGTTTCTTGTCAGTTCTTGCCATTATACCTGGTGTAGGGTGACATCTCAATGTGGTTTTGATTTGAATTTCCCTGATGGCTAATAATGATGAACATTTTTTCATGTGTCTATTAAACATTTGTATGTCTTCTTTGGAGAAGTGTCTGTTCATGTCTTCAGCCCATTTTTTGACTTAATGATTTGTTTTTTAGGTGTTGAGTTTGAGGAGTTCTTAGAGATCTTGGATACCAGCCCTTTGCCTGTAGTATCATTTGCAAATATCTTCTCCCATTCCATGGGTTACCTCTTTGTTTTGTTGGCTGTTTTCCTTTGCTGTGCAGAAGCTTTCTATATTAATAAAGTCCCAAAAGTTCATTTTCACTTTTGAAACAAAAGTGCCTTGCCTTTGGAAGATTGTCTTGAAGTTGCAGTGGCTGATGTTGGAGAGGTTTCCACCGGTGTTCTCCTCTAGGATTTTGGTGGATTTCTGTCTCACACTGAGGTCTTTCATCCATTTAGTTTATCTTTGTGTATGGTGTAAGGGAATGGTCAAGTTTCATTCTTCTGTATATAGCTGTCCGATTTTCCCAGCACCGTTTATTTCCATTTATTTCTTTTTTTCCATTGGATAACTTTTCCTGCTTTGTCAAAGATTAGTTGACCATAGAGTTGAGGGTCCATATCTGGGCTCTCTTCTGTTCCATTGATCTATGTGTCTGTTTTTGTGCCAGTATCATGCTGTTTTGATGATTATGGCTTTGTGATATAGCTTAAAACTAGGCAACGTGATGAGCGTATTTTTAATATGTGCTTTGAAAATATTTTAAAACTAAGAAAGTGGTGAAGAATTTTTTTTTATTAATCATTTTTTAAAATTTATTTTCAGCATAACAGTATTCATTGTTTTTGTACCACACCCAGTGCTCCATGCAGTCCGTGCCCTCTCTAATATCCACCACCTGGTTCCCCCAAACTCCCACCCCCCACACCTCTTCAAACCCTTCAGATTGTTTTTCAGAGTCCATAGTCTCTCATTGTTCACCTCCCCTTCCAATTTCCCCCAACTCCCTTCTACTAACTCCCCATGTCTTCCATGCTATTTGTTATGCTCCACAAATAAGTGAAACCATATGATAATTGACTCTCTCTGCTTGACTTATTTCACTCAGCATAATCTCTTCCAGTCCCGTCCATGTTGCTACAAAAGTTGGGTATTCATCCTTTCTGATGGAGGCATAATACTCCATAGTGTATATGGACCACATCTTCCTTATCCATTCGTCCGTTGAAGGGCATCTTGGTTCTTTCCACAGTTTGGCGACCGTGGCCATTGCTGCTATAAACATTGGGGTACAGATGGCCCTTCTTTTCACTACATCTGTATCTTTGGGGTAAATACCCAGTAGTGCAATTGCAGGGTCATAGGGAAGCTCTATTTTTGATTTCTTGAGGAATCTCCACACTTTTCTCCAAAGAGGCTGCACCAACTTGCATTCCCACCAACAGTGGAAGAGGGTTCCCCTTTCTCCACATCCCCTCCAACACATGTTGTTTCCTGTCTTGCTAATTTTGGCCATTCTAACTGGTGTAAGGTGATATCTCAATGTGGTTTTAATTTGAATCTCCCTGATGGCTAGTGATGATGAACATTTTTTCATGTGTCTGATAGCCATTTGTATGTCTTCATTGGAGAACCATCATCCCAAAGAAAAGAAAATCTAGAAAAGCAAGCTCAGTATTTGGGGGTCTATTATTCCCATAAGGACATCTTGAAGAGGTGGTTGAGAATGTGAGAAGTTATTCTGACAGTTTCCTGAAGTAAGTGGGGAAAATGGAATTCAGGGACAACCAAGGGGGTGAGTTGGAGCCTTAAAGGACAGTACACTGAAATAAAAGTGGATTGAAAGCAGACCAACTTCATAAGGGCTGAAGCCCAACTTCATCTCAGCCACTGGAATTACATGAGAATGATCCAGGACTGCAAATGCCCATGGCTGTCTGACAGAAGCTAGTGGAAGTTTTCTCTAGAGGAAGAGAATACAAGCCAGAGCCATAAATTGTTTCTCTAATTTTCATAATAACATCCTGTTCTCAATAGAAAAAATTAAACAAAATGGAGAGAGAAAAACTAGAGACAGTAGAAACAGATCCAGACATATAACTTAAAATAAATGAACTTAAAATATTTATGGAGATTAAAGATAAGATTGAGAACTTTGGCATAATATTTCTGGAAGATATAAAAAATCTAAGTGGAAGTTCTAGCAGACTCAGTGGCTGAAACTAAGATTTTAATGGATAAGGAGATCAGGCAGTATTGAGTATACTAATGACTTATAAGGTAGGTAAGAAGAAAATATATTCAGTAAGGCACAGACAGAATAAAGAAAAAAAACAAGAGAGTATGTAATACATAATGCATAGAATGAAATAAGATGCATGTATATGGAGCTACAGAGAAGAGAGAGAGAATGAGGTAATATATGAGAAAATAGGGCAATGTGTAAGATAATGGATGAAAATGTTCCTAACTGGGGCGCCCGAGTGGCTCAGTGGGTTAAAGCCTCTGCCTTCGGCTCTGGTCATGATCCCAGGGTCCAGGGATCGAGCCTTGCATCGGGCTCTCTGCTCGGCGGGGAGCCTGCTTCACCCTCTCTCTGCCTGCCTCTCTGCCTACTTGTGATCTCTCTCTGTCAAATAAATAAATAAAATCTTAAAAAAAAGAAACAAAAGACAAATTAACTCCAGAGAATTAGTTAGATTAACAATTGACTTCTCAAGAAAAGTGTTAGACTAACGAAGATAGAAGACACTGAGGTAATATCTTCAAAGTACTGAATAAAAAAAATAACTTCCACATTAGGATTCTGTGTCCAGTAAAACATCATTTAAGAAAGAAGGTGAGGAACCCCTGGGTCTCTCAGTTTGTTAAATATCTGCCTTTGGCTCAGGTCATGATCCCAGGGTCCGGCTCAGCGGGAAGCCTGCTTCTCCCTCTGCCACCCCCTCCCCCTTCTTATGTGTGCTCTCTCTCTCTGACAAATAAGTAAATAAAATCTTTTTTAAAAAAAGAATGAAGGAAGATGTGGTCCATATACACTATGGAGTATTATGCCTCCATCAGAAAGGATGAATACCCAACTTTTGTAGCAACATGGATGGGACTGGAAGAGATTATGCTGAGTGAAATAAATCAAGCAGAGAGAGTCAATTATCATATGGTTTCACTTATTTGTGGAGCATAACAAATAGCATGGAGGACATGGGGAGTTAGTAGAAGGGAGTTGGGGGAAATTGGAAGGGGAGGTGAACAATGAGAGACTATGGACTCTGAAAAACAATCTGAAGGGTTTGAAGAGGTGGGAGGGTGGGAGTTTGGGGGAACCAGGTGGTGGGTATTAGAGAGGGCACGGATTGCATGGAGCACTGGGTGTGGTACAAAAACAATGAATACTGTTATGCTGAAAATAAATTTAAAAAATGATTAAAAAAAGAATGAAGGTGAAAAAATACATCACTAGCACTAAATGAAAAATTAAATTCTTCTAGGAGAAAGAAAATTCTCCAGTTGGAAATTTTTATTTTCTTCTGTTTTATCTTCTGATTCACTAATATCTCTTCAGCTTTGTCTAATTTGTTAAACTCATCCATTGAGATCTTAGCTATTCAACTGTTTAATTCTAGATGTAGAAAAAAAATTGAGCAAAAAAAGAGTCAAATATGTAGGTAAATTTAAATTACCATTGACCATGTAGTAGTAGCAGTAGTAGTAGTAATGATGTCATATATAATAATTCTGTATTGAGTACATGTAATAATTAAATATATGACATTAAGGAAGATGATCTAAAGGTGAGCTGTAAATCACTTAACTTTAATGGGAGTTCCCAGGGGGATCACTCAGTAACCATTTTTAGGTAATGAGTCCAAAGTAAGCTTCAGGCTGAACTTTCCAGCAATCAGGACAGACCCACAATATCCCCTGGGCTCTCAGGTTGTCATAATTTGCCATCTCATTGGCCACCTTAATCCACAGTCACTTCTGAATGGCTAGACCGGAGCCACCTTTGTTAGGATGGTGCTTTCAGTAATATATTACCAGTCATACAGAGGGATATGTGCAGAAATGATGGTATAATTGTGCTAGGAGAAATATGAAAGAAGTTGCCTTATTACCTGTTAGGAATTTGAAGTTTTCAAGTTTTCCTTTGTCATTTTTCAGAGTCATTAAGGGATAAGTGTAAAAATGCTGTCAAAGTTTAGAAGAGTTTTCTGAAATCTTTATTTGCAGAAGCTTTTGAGGATGGAGCTTATGTATTTCTCTTTATGCACAAAAAATCTTTTAAATAGAAAAAGCTATACCAGTTCACATGATTGAACAGTTGTGGCACATTTTCTCTCTTGAACATTTCTCCCGAGCTCCATGGTATATGTACCAATCCAGAAAAACAGGATGTATTCTGCACCAGGAAACCCCAGAAATATGGTAATATTTTTCTTGTGTTTTCTGATGAGTTTCTCTGTTTCTATGCTCCCTGTATAGAATCCTTTCTGTCTCAATTCCTGCCACTTGTTATTCCCTCATCTGGCACTTCCTTTCCCTTTTAGTTATCTCATCTCTTCTCTGTTCCCCTGGACTGGACGTGATGGCCTCCCTGTTTCTCTCTGACATGGCATTCATTTCTGTGACCTGAAATGTTTTGATCTGCTCCTCAAAATCAGCTCTCTTCCTCCTTTAGGGAAAATTAAACATTTGCATTGGGCATGAAGGAAAGAGAATCTAATGATTCTTTAACATTCAGCATTCTTAAGTCATGACAACTTTTCAAGGTAATTATATTTAGCTTCATTTTACATATGGGACAACTGAGACAAGATATTTTCTATAACTTGTTATATTCATTGTTTCTGGTGCTGAAACACACCACATTATACCAGAAACCTGGAAGTTCAGGGAAGCTAGTATCTGATAGCTGTCTGTAAAAGGTGAGGGGGGATAGGACATCAACGATAGACTTTGGGTACCCTGTGATTCACAAATAACCCTCTTCAAGTACTCCAAATGCACAGTGCCCAGAAACTAATTACATCTTTAATTATAGGTATTCTCTACAATTATGTACCCTGAGGTATGTGGAAGTTCAGAACAGGGCATGAAACACTGCATTGAGGCAAACCTTCCTAGTTGACAAAATTTTTCAGACCATTAATACATCTGTTTTCATGCAAGCCCCAAGTGTCCAAATCCCTTACTGGATCCTAATCAGATCTGTGCCTTGTGAGTAGTAAAGCCCTAGACTATTCTTCTCCTGAGTTTCATTCGTTTATTTACTCATTCACTCATTCATGTATTCATTTTTATTTCTAAATAATACTTTTTGAGCAATTCCTTTGGGCCAGTTATAATGCTATATATACTCTGGTGTGTCTCATCTTTTTTTTTTTTTAAATAAGTTAGGTTTAGTTTAATAATTAACATAACTGCTGGCTCAGTTATAACAACTCAAAAGCAAGCTACATAAAAAGAAATTAGCTTCATAAACATACTCAAAAACTGCGAGTAGATTTTGTTTTTTCATACTCATTGCAACAAAGCTTCATAGCAGAACTCTTGGACGTTTATGAACTTAGTAAACATAAAAAGAAAGTGTTCTCAAAGGCAGGAGTAAAGACCCTACACACACTTTTATGGTATTAATACTTCTGTGTGACATAGTATATAGGTGATTAAAAAATATTTTTCAAAGCCAACTTGAAACATCTTATGTAAAATTTACCATTTGATGACTTTCACTAAAAGGCTTGGCGATTATCCAATCAGCCTTACTCAAAAGTTTGTGTGTCTCATCTTTTTTTTTTTTTAAAGATTTTATTTATTTATTTGACAGACAGAAATCACAAGTAGCAGAGAGGCAGGCAGAGAGAGAGGAGGAAGCAGGCTCCCCACTGAGCAGAGAGCCCGATGCGGGGCCCGATCCCAGGACCCTGAGATCATGACCTGAGCCGAAGGCAGAGGTTTTAACTCACTGAGCTACAGAAATTTTCAAACTCTACATTCACACCAAATTCTCACACTGATATTCAAACTTGTCTTCTGGATTCCTGGATTTGAAAAATTTTTCTTTAATTCTGTGCTAGTTATTGCTCAGCTAGGTGAGAAGGACAGGTAATGTGGACTTCCTTCCTAAGAACAGCTTTAATTCTGGGTGTTGTTTGGATAAATAATGGGAGAAAAATCATCTTTGAGAAGTTGAATGTGCCCGTCTTGCAGTATGAACCCAAGAGATAGAGGAGGACATGAAAGAACAAGATGGTATAGTCAGTGGTGTTGAAGAGTTATTCTGAGTCTATGGTTATAAATGGGTTTTCAGCCCAAAGTAGGAGGGGGAAAAAAAGGCTAAGCTTTGGAAAGTTAGGAGGTAGTCTGTATTTGCAAATGGCATAAGGGCACAGACAAGAGCTGAATCTGAATAATGACACAAACTGGGGATAGAGATTATGACCAGCATATGTTCCTGTATTGGTCAGCTGTTTCTTTTGGTGAGTTATGTAAAATCTGGGATATCTCTCTGCTGCCTTCTTTCTAACTCATTCCCTTTCTCCTCACTCTGCAAATGTCCAGCCACTACTCCTCTTCAGTTTGCTTTAATGACCCCATTTAAATATTTATGAAAAAATAAAAGCCATTACATGGAAACTGCTTCCTTCCCAACATCACATCTATGCATTTTGATGGATGAAGTAAACTTGCTCCCACATAAGGGCATGCTTTGCTTCTGCTTTGCAACCCAGCTGCTCTCAGAGATACTATTTCTGCAATTTTTTCTCATTCTTCCTGCAATTTCTTCCTCTCTGCTGGATTATTTCAAGAGTTTGCAAAACATCTTCCAGTTGCTTTAATAATAAAACAACAACAAAATAAACTCTAAGACATTAAAGAAAGAATAATAAAAGGGGAAAGGGAGTTGATACAGGGTTGGAATCTTATAGAAAAGATTATTACAGATTTTAGGAAATCTAGAGACTGAGGGAAGTTTATCATTTCAGATCTTAAAGTTTTGAGTAGGCATGAAACTTTGTGAATAGAGAAGAATGTTGAAACCCTTGAATATTTGTTAGACATAAGAGGCCTTATCTGATTTATTTCTTACATTCCAAAGAAAATATTGAAGGCAATGAGAAACCACAGTGTTGTTTCTGAGTTCATCCTCCTTGGGCTGTCTGCTGACTCCCAGATCCAGGCTCTGCTCTTTGTGCTGTTCCTTGTTGTTTACCTCCTGACTCTGATGGGGAACCTGCTGCTGCTGCTGGTGATCAGGGCTGATTCTCACCTCCACACCCCCATGTACTTCTTCCTGGGACAGTTGTCCTTCCTGGATCTCTGCCACTCCTCTGTCAGTGTGCCCAAGCTGTTGGAGAACCTTCTGTCTGAGAAGAAAACCATCTCAGTAAAGGGTTGCCTGGCTCAGGTCTTCTTTGTGTTTGCCACTGGAGGCACTGAATCCTGCCTGCTTGCTGTCATGGCCTATGACCGCTATGTTGCCATCAGCTCCCCTCTGCTGTACAGCCAGATGATGAACAGACAGCTGTGTATAGGGCTGGTGTGGGGCTCATGGAGCTTGGCTTTTCTAGATGCTCTTATCAATATCCTTGTAGCTCTCAATTTAGACTTCTGTGAGGCTCAAAATATACACCACTTCAGCTGTGAGCTGCCGTCTCTCTACCCTTTATCTTGCTCTGACGTGTCTGCAAGTTTTACTGCTCTGCTATGCTCCAGCCTCTTGCATTTCTTTGGAAACTTCCTCTTGATATTTTTCTCCTATGTTCGCATTTTATCCACCATCCTGAGCATTAGCTCTGCTACAGGCAGAAGCAAGGCCTTCTCCACCTGCTCCTCCCACCTCACTGCAGTGATCTTCTTTTATGGCTCAGGGTTACTACGCTATCTCATGCCAAACTCAGGATCCACTCAAGAGTTAATCTTCTCCTTGCAGTATAGTGTGGTCACTCCTATGCTGAATCCTCTCATCTACAGCCTGAAGAACAGAGAGGTGAAGGCAGCTGTGAGAAGAATCTTAAGAAAATTTGTCTAGTGTTATAATTAATAGACTACAGAATCAAAATGATGAGGGGAGAAACTGCATAGAACTGCAATATGTAGTACCTGAATATTAAGGAGAATTTTCTGATATCAGGATCTGCAACATACCTTATATCTTTTCTTTAAAATGGTTAAGAAAAGGTAGAGTTGTTTTCCTGGTATGATAGTAGTTCTGTCCTATTCAGAGGAAAATGGATGGATGAACCTCTTGTCTTACAATTTTTCTTATAAAACTATTTAGTGTATTACAGACAATATGGTAGACTTTGTTATTGCTTGCTTGTTATCTTTACCATTTCTCCAGTAACTAAATTCCATGTGTTCAGTATAGTTTCAGAGAGACTGTTAATCATGGTGTCCCCAAATCCTCTTTCCTCCCCCATTCATTATTCACGCTTTGTCCTGGCAAGTGGCTGGTATAGGAATGAGCATATGGTCAATGCCAGACCATCCACTCCCTTAGGAATTTTAATTTTCAGAATAGATTCAGAGAGGCAGAGATAAGTCTTTCTGTTTGTAGCACTCTGATAGCCTATCCCAGTGCCCCTGCTGATTAGATCACTACTGTTATCCTAGATTCTATACTTTCAAGAAAGAAAAACATGATTAAACCTATATCTCTTCTTAAAGATTTTATTTATTTATTTGAGAGAGAGAGTGAGAGAGAGAGAGTGAGAGAGAGTGTCAGAATGAGATAGAGAACACAAAATGGAATTAGAGGCAGAGGAGGAGGGAGAAGCAGACTCCTCACTGAGCAGGGAGCCTGATGTGGGGCTCGAGCCCAGAACCCTGGGATCATGACCTGAGCTGAAGGCAGATGCTTAACTAATTGAGCCACCCATGTGCCCCGATAAACATGAATTATATTAAGAGCATGTGATTAGGTATTTACATCATATCTGTTCCAAGAATTTTAAATACATTATCCCATTTAAATGTCACAACAAATGCTATAGGTAGATACTTTAGTGTCCTTGTTTCAGAGAAGAGGAAGTAGACTCAGAGAGGTAAGTGGTGGGGGTGGAACTTGGAACCAAACAGCTTATCCCAAAGCCTGTTTTCTTTATCACGTTGACACACTGACTGTCCCTTTGGTGCTGTGAGCTACCCCAGACCTAGTTCATGAATTTCTCTTTTAATGCTTTACTATTGTTGTTTTGTTTTAGTTCACTTAAGTAAGTCAGAATTAGATTCTGTCATTTGCAAGGAAAAGACCTAAAAGATATATATTGGTACTGCAATTAAATTGTAGGTATAGACATCCAAAGACAACTGGGAACAATTGACGTAATGGTCAAACATTTCCAGTTGTGAGAGGGAGATACTGTTAGACAGGTAGCTCTGCCACTCAGCCCTAATAATGCTACAGAAATGGTGGAATGTGAGAAGGTAAATGCTGTGCAGTGCATATAATAAACTCTAGAAAGAAATCGACAGAATTTCAGCAAAAGCCCCTTAGATCATGAAACACAATTAGAGAATTACTGAGAAGGAGATTTGGGAGATTAAAATTATCATGGTCAAAAATTAATTATTTCTTTCTGAAATTACCTTTTAGTTTTTTTTAATATATCCAACTGCTTTTTTAAAATCTTTTTTTTTTTAAAGATTTTATTTATTTATTTGACAGAGAGATCACAAGTAGGCAGAGAGGCAGGTGGAGGGTGGAGGGGGAAGCAGGCTCCCTGCTGAGCAGAGAGCCCGATATGGGGCTTGTCTTGATCTCAGGACACCCCACTGAGCCACCCAGGCACCCCCTACCTTTTAGTTTTTACTACTTTACTTACTTACCCTTCATTTTGCACTCCACAGTAGCAGAAAATATAAACTCAAAGAGATCAAGGGCCTTTTTCTGGCAATCTTTGATACTTTTTCTAGAATATAAAATAGTTTCAAACATGCATATTGCACAATAGCTGTATTTTGATTGCGTAAATTTTGGGCAGAGAAACTGGGAAAATATATGGGATGGATTTCCACCAGTGGGATTCCACTGCCAAAACAGTTTGAAATAATTATAAGTAAAATAGTCTACCATGTGAATGCCAATCTTTACCTTCCTGGTGATCCTAGTTCCATGAATTTTCTAACAGCGTGGCCATGGTTGGGTATGGTGGTTATGCAAAGGTTCAGTAACATTTTCATTCACAAAAGCTATTCTACTGTTGCCATTGGTGAAATTCATTTTGATAAAGGTCACACGCAAATTTTGTAAGATATATTATCAAATAGCTTTTATTTTTTGTTTCCATTATGAATTAAAAATTCAATTATATTTACTACTTGGTTATTTCTAGTACATAGGAATGTTGTGATATTTTGTATACTGAGCTTGTATCTGTTGACTTTGTTGAACTATCTTCCTAGTTATAATGGCTTATTTATAGATACTATTGGATTTTAAAATTACATTTTAATTATTTCCTCTTAAATAAAAACAAATAATTTTGTTTCTTTACTATTTTCTATTTCTAATTTTTATATCTTATTATTATTATTATTATTATTATTTTAGCTTTTGGAATGATTTTCTCTTTAAAATTTTTTTTTGTTAGATTTATTTTATTTTATTTTATTTTTTTTTTAATTTTCTTTTATCGTGTTATGTTAGTCACCATACAGTACATCTTTAGTTTTTGATGTAGTGTTGCTTGATTCATTGTTTGCATATAGTTGGTGATGGGTATTAAGGAAGGCATGGATTTCATGGAGTACTGGGTGTTATTTTTATTATTTTTAAATTAAAAATTTTTTACTTGAGTATAGTTGACACACAATGTTATATTAACTTCAGGTGTACAGCACAGTGATTCAACTTCTTTATGTGTTACACTATGCTCACCACAAGTTTAGTTACCATCTATCACTGTACAACACTATTATAATACCATTGACATATTTCTGATGCTGTGCCTTTTATTCCCATGACTTACTCCTTCCATAACTGGAAACCCATATCTTCCTTTCCCTTTCACCCATTTTTGCCCATCCCATAACGCCATCTCTCCTATGGCAACCACTAGTTTCTTCTCCATATTTATAGGTCTGATTCTGCTTTTTATTTGTTTTTTTTTTCCTTTTTTTCCTTTTTCTTTTCTTTTTTTAGATTCCACACATGAGTAAATTTGGTATTTGTTTTTCTCAGTCTGACCAGTTTCACTTAGCATAATACCTTCTGGTTCCATCCATGTTGTCCTAAATGCCATGATTTCATCCTTTTTATGGCTATGTAACATTCCTCTCTATGTATAGCTATATACATATATGTATTGAAATACACACACACACAAACACACCATATGTTCTTTATCCATTCATCTATTGATGGACACTTAGGTTACTTCCCTATCTTGACGATTATAAATGATGTTGCAATAAACACAGGGATACATATGTCTTTTTTTAATTGAAATTCAATTAGCCAACATATAATACATCATTAGTTTTTGATAATATTCAAGGATTTATTAGTTGCGCATAACACCCAGTGTTCATCATATCACCCAGTTACCCCATCCCCCCATCAAGTATTCCAGAGTCAAGAGTCTCATATGGTTTGTCTCCCTCTCTGGTTTCTTCCTATTCAGTTTTCCCTCCCTTCCCCTATTGTCCTCTGCACTATTCCTTATGTTCCATAGATGAGTGAAACCATATGATAATTGTCTTTCTCTGATTGACTTATTTCACTTAGCATACTACCCTCCAGTTCCATCCATGTAGATGTAAATGCTAGATTTATATATCTTTTTGAACTAGTGTTTTCATTTTTGAGGGGTAGATACCCAGTAGTGGAATTATTGGATAATATAGTATTTCTATTTTTAATTTTTCCCCCTGTTTTCAACAGTGGCTGTACCAGTTACATTCCTACTGACAGTACACAAGAGTTCCTTTTTCTCCACATCCTTTCCAACTCTTGTTATTTATTGTGTTTTTATTTTAGCTATTCTGACAGGTGTAAGGTGGTTATCTCATTGTGGCTTTGATTTGCATTTCCCTGATAATGACTGATTTTGAGCATCTTTTCATGTGTCTGTTGCCATCTGTATGTCTTCTTTAGAAAAATTTCCTCTGCCTACTTTTTGTTTTTGCTTTTTTTGATGCTGAGTTGTACATGTATTTCATTTTTAAAGTTAATTCAGTGGCCAAAATTCTTGTACAAACATCTTTTTATTGGAATCAGTGAGAAAGCTTAAGTTTCAACATTAAAAATAATCTTTGTTCTGTTTTTAATCAGTACCTTTAACTTAAGAATTCTCTCCTAATTATATTTTGCTAAGAATTGGTGTAAAATTTTATCAGATGCTTTTCTGTTTCCATTGAGGACCAGGACTCTTTTCTTCCATTTAATAATATATAGTGTCTGTCACATAGGGCATGCAATAAATACATATTGAATAAAAAATAAATTCATTGAAATAGTCATATGGTTTTATTTTTTATTTTTCTAAGTTTTTATTTAAATTCCGGTTGCTTAATGTCAGTGTAATATTAGTTTCAGGTGTAAAATTTAATGATTCAGCAATTAAAACAATACTCATTGCTCCTGACAACAAGTGTATTCCTTAATCCCCATCAACTATTTCATCTGTCTGCCCACCCTCACCCCTTTGGTAACCATCAATTTGTTCTCTATAGTTAAGAGTCTGTTTCTTGGTTGGCCTCTCTCTCTTTATTTTCTTTTCCCTTTGCTCTTTTTTTTTTTGTTTCTTAAATTCCATATATAAGTGAAATCATATAATATTTGTCTTTCTCTGGCTGACTTATTTTGCTTAGCATTATACTCTCTAGTTCCAGCTATGTTCTTGCAAATGGCAAGATTTCATTTTTTATGGCTGAATAATATTCCATCCTGTGTATATACCACATCTTCTTTATCCATTCATCTGTTAATGGACATTTGGGCCACTTCCATAGTTTGGCTATTATAAATAATGCTGCAGTAAATATAGCAATGCATGTATCCCTTTGAATTAGGGTTTTTGTATTTTTTGAGTTAATACTCAGTAGTGTGATTACTGGATTGTAGGAGATGTCCACTCTTACCACTTATATTTGCATAGCACTGAAAGTCCTAGCCACAGCAATCAGGCAACAAAAAGGAAAAAGAGGGCATCCAAATTGGCAAGGGAGAAGTTGAACTTTTACTATTTGCAGAAGACATAGTTCACTACATAGAAAATCCAAAAGACTCCACCAAAAAATTGCTTGAATTGATACACAAATTCAATAGTCACAGGATTAAAAAAATCAGTGTACAGAAGAATACTGTTGCATTTCTATACACCAATAATGAAGCAGCAGAAAGAGACATCAAGGAATCAGTCTTATTTACCATTGCGCCAAAACCCATAAGATATCTAGGAAAAAACCTAACTAAAGAGGTAAAAGATCTGTACTCTGAAAACTATAAAACACTGATGAAAGAAATTGAAGATGATATAAAGAAATGGAAGAACATTCCATGCTCATGGATTAGAAGAACAAATATTGTAAAAATGTTTATACTGCCCAAGTAATCTATGCATTTAATGCAATCTCTATCAAAATATCACTGGAATTTTTCACAGAGCTAGAACAAAGAATCCTAAATTTTATGTTTTTTTTTTTTTAAATACTAAATTGTATCAGTAGGTGTTCTGGTGCTGAAGAATTTTTGCATTGATATCACCCTATTTAGGTGGAGTAGTAAAGACTGAATTAGCTTTTTCCAATATTTAACTTGGGAATGTCCCATTTATGTTCATAAATGAGATAGTATAATATTTTTCTTACACTCACCTGGTCTTGTCTTTTCAGCAGCTTTATTGAGATTATGTTTCACACATCACAAGTCACCTATTCAAAGCATACAATTCAGGTCACAGTAGTGGGGTATGGATCAAGTCCCATACCTCATCCTGGGCACCTGGGCACCCTCAGGGAAGGGCTGCTGCCAGAGAAGCTTGGGCACTACTGCTGACCTGGAAACACTCAAGCCTGTGTGGTGAGGAGCAAGGCTCTTCTGAAGAGCTGCAGTAGTAGGCGGCCGCTGAGTCACTGGTGGGCAGGTGCTACCCATAGGTAAAGTGGATCTGCCATGGAAATTTGGGCCCTTGCTCAAGCCCCAGTGGGACTTGCACAGAGCTAGCCCAGGTATGACTGACATCAGGAAAAATCCCCTGTAGGCTTTTGAGCAGAGCCCACCTTGGAGACTCCAAGCATACTGCAAAGTATAGTTGCCTACATTTGCTTCTGTGAGGGGCAGTCTTGTCCTCCCGCTCCAAATCCAGGTCCTGATCTTTACACAATTGAAGACAAAGGATTTGGGCAATAGCCCAAATGAACTGGACTCAATTTTTTTAAATAGGCAAATTCCTGCCACTCATTCCCTTTGATCTGGAGTACTTAACTGCCACCTTTCGGCTTGAGAGTTTCTAAAAGGCAGTTCTGGTCTCAAGCGTATGTGTATGTGCCCATAGTTCTGAGGTTCAGCCAATGCTGGACATGGAACAGTCAGTGGCGGCAGGGTTGTCTTTTATTTATTTTTATTTATTTATTAATTATTGTCTCTCTCACTCTTTATTTTTAAGTTATGTTATGTTAGTCACCATGCAGTACATCATTAGTTTTTGATGTAGTGTTCCAAGATTCATTGTTTATGTATAATACCCAGTGCTCCATGCTATACATGCCCTCCTTAATACCCACTACCAGGCTGACCCATCTCCCGAACCCCTCCCCTCTAAAACCCTCAGTTTGTTTCTTGGAGTCCATAGTCTCTCATGGTTGTGTTTTAAATGGTCTTCTGCATATGGTGGAAACTTGCATATTTTTAGAATTTTGTAAAGCCATTTTATAATAAATGAGAATCTCTGGAAGGAGAAAAACAAACGAAACCAAGCATACAATTAAGTGGTCTCTAGCACATTCACAGAGTTATGCAGTCCTTAATACAACCCAAACTCCAAACATTTTCATCACTTCAAATAAATTCAATACCCATGTGCAGTTACTCTCCATTCTCTCCCCCCAACTCCTGCCATAGGCAGTCACTAATCTACTTTTTGCCTATTTGTCTATTCTAGAAATCTGATATTGGCATTGTTAGTATGCTTGCTTTCATCTATGTGTTTACTTTTCTTTTTAAAGATTTTATTTATTTTTTTGAGAGACACACACAGCGAGAGAGGGAACACAAACAGCGGAGTGGGAGAGGGAGAAGCAGGTTTCCCACTGAGCAGGGATGCGGGGCTCCATCCCAGGACCCTGGGATCATGACTTGAGCCAAAGGCAGACGCTTAACCAACTGAGCCACCCAGGTGCCCCTCATCTTTGTATTTTCTCTTTTTAAATTTAAATTCCATTAGCCAACATATAGTACATCATTAGTTTTTGATATAATCTTCAGTAATTCAGTACTTGCATATAACATTCTTATATTTTCTTAATATATTTGCATAAAAAAGGAACTATCACTTCCTTGAAGGCTTTATAAAATTTGCCTTTAAAATTGTGAGGAATTCTTGTCTTTTTGTTGTTATTACGGAAGGAAAATTTTGAATACCAATTCAATTCCTTTAATAATTAGCGATATATTTGGGTTTCATATTTATTCGTGAATCAATTTTAGTGATTTGTCATTTTTATCTATTTCCATTTGATTTTTAAAATTTCATTGGCATTTTGATACTTATAATATTCTAATATTTTTGCAAGCTTTTTCAGCATTCATTTATTTTGAGAATAAAAAAATTTCAAACATACAGCAAAGTTGAAAGAATTCTACAGTGAATATCTACATAACCACATCTAAATTTTACTATTAACTTTTTAGTATACATCCCTTATTATCTACTGATCCATCTAGCCATTCATCAACCCCCCTTTTTAAAAAACTTTATTTTTTCAGTGTTCCAAGGTTCATTGTTTATGCACCACACCCAGTGCTCCATGCAATATGTGCCCTCCTTAATACCCACCACCAGGCTCACCTAACCCCTCAAACCCCCTCCCCTCCAAAAACCTCAGTTTGTTTCTCAGAGTTTACAGTCTCTCAAGGTTCATCTCCCCCTCTGATTTCCCCTAATTCACTTTTCCTTTACTTCTCTTAATGTCCTCTGTGTTATTCCTTATGCTCCACAAGTAAGTGAAACCATATGATAATTGACTCTCTCTGCTTGGCTTATTTCACTCAGCACAATATCCTCCAGTCTCATTCATGTTGTCACAAAAGTTGGGTATTCATCCTTTCTGATGGAAGCATAATATTCCATTGTATATATGGACCGTATCTTCTTTATCCATCCATCTGTCGAAGGGCATCTTGGCTCTTTCCACAGTTTGGCAATTGTGGCCATTCCTGCTATGAACATTGCAGTACATATGGCCCTCTTTTCACTACATTTGTATCTTTGGGGTAAATACCCAGTAGTGCAATTGCAGGGTCATAAGGTAGCTTTATATTTAATTTCTTAAGGAATCTCCACACTGTTTTCCAAAGTGGCTGCACTAACTTGCATTCCCACCAACAGTGTAAGAAGAGGGTTCCCCTTTCTCCACATCCTCTCCAGCACATGTTGTTTACTGTCTTGTTAATTTTGGCCATTCTAAATGATGTAAGGTGGTATCTCAATGTGGTTTGGATTTGAATCTTCCTGATGGCTAATGATGTTGAAGATCTTTTCATGGGTCTGTTAGCTATTTGTATGTCTTCATTGGAGAATTGTCTGTTCATGTATTTTGCCCATTTTTTGATGGGATTATATGTTTTTTGAGGGTTGAGTTTGAGGAGTTCTTTATAGATCTTGGATACCTGCCTTTTGTCTGTAGTGTCATTTGCAAATATCTTCTCCCATTCTGTGGGTTGCCTCTTTGTTTTGTTGACTGTTTCCTTTGCCATGCAGAAGCTTTTCAATCCACCTTTTTAAAGCACATTTCAAAAAAAATTACATTTGTACACATCACCCTAATTAGTAAATACTTCAGCATGTATATTATTAACTAGAGTTCAAAATTTGACTACACCTTCTCTTTTTCTTTTGAGGTTAAATCTACATGCTGAAATGTTAAGAGTGTTATTTTATGAATTTTGATACATGCAAACTGCTGCATAACTCAAAGCCTATTCAGATATAAAGCATTACCCAAATTACCCACACCCAAGCAGAGTACTTCATATCATTTTCAGTCAATTCTTTTTCCACACTCATTAACCACTGAACTGCTTTTTCCACTATAGATTAGTCTTGCCTTTTCAAAACATCATATAAACAGAATCATATACTGTATGAAAGTATTTGTCTTTCTCTCTCTGACTTATTTCAGTTAGCATAATACCCTCAGGGTACATACATGCCCTTGCCTAAGGAAACATGTCTAGTAAGATGTTGCTACAGCTGAGGTCAAAGAGATTGCTGCCTGTTTCTCCTCTAGGATTTTGATTGTTCTTGTCTTGCATTTAGGTCTTTAATCCATTTTGAATTTATTTTTGTGTATGGTATAAGAAAGTGATCCAGTTTTATTCTTTTGCATTTTGCTGTCCATTTTTCCTAACACCATTTGTTGAAGAGATTGTCTTTTTTCCATTGGATACTCTTTCCTGCCTTGTTGAAAATTAGTTGACCATAGAGTTGTAGGTCCATTTCTGGGTTTTCTATTCTGTTCCATTGATCTGTGGGTTTTTATGCCAGTCTTGATGACTGTAGCTTTGTAATATAGCGTGAAGTCCAAAATGTGATGCCTCCAGCTTTGCTTTTCTTTTTCAAGATTTCTTTGGCTATTTGGGGTCTTTTGCAGTTCCATACAAATTTTAGGATTGTTTGTTCTATCTCTGTGAAAAATGCTATTGGCTTTTTTAATCAAGATTGCACTAAATATATAGGTTGCTTTGGGTAGCACAGACATTTTAACAATATGTTTTCTTCCATCCCACGAGCACAGAGTGTTTTTCCATATATTTGTGTCCTGTTCAATTTATTTTATAAGTTTTCTGTAGTTTTCAGAGTACAAATCTTTAACCTCTTTAGTTAGGTTTGTTCTTAGGTATCTCACAGTGTTGGGTGCAATTGTAAATGGGATCAATTCCTTGATTTCTCTTTTTTGCTGCTTCATTATTAGTATATAGAAATACAATAGATTTCTGTACATTGATTTTGTATCCTGCAATTTCACTGAATTCATGTATCAGTTCTAGCAATATTTTGGTGAGGTCTTTTGGGTTTTCAATGAAGAGTATCATGTCATCTGCAAATTGTGAAAGTTTGATTTTTTGCTTGCCAATTTGGATGTCATTTATTTTATTTTATTATTTCATTTCATTATTTCATTTCATTTCAATTATTTTTGTTCTGATTGCTCTGGCTAGGACTTCCAGTACTCTGTTTTAACAGCTTTTCTGAGGCACAATTTGTTTATAATAACTGTATAATTTGATAAACTTTGACATATATATGTGTGTATTTGTGACTACAATACAAATATTTCTTTATGCTGCTTTGTTATCCTTCCCTCTCACCCCTGGCCAAAATTCCAGTAATCTACAAATTCTCTTATTTCTGGATCACCTTCAAATGACTGATTTTTTTTTTTTTACTCATTATGGGTTGCACTTTACTTTCTCTTTACATGCCTAAGAGTTTTTTTTTTTATTGTGATATTATGATATCAGATGTGACGAATTTTACCCTCCTACATGCTTGGTATTTTTTTGAATTCCTAAAAGCATTATTGAGCTTCATTCTGGGAACAGTTAGGTTACTTTCAGCTCTTGTTAGATAAAACCAGAGTGGTATTTAATCAAGTATTTTGTTGTTGTTTAATCAAGTTTTAATTTTCCTTACCATTGAGACAGTACCCAACTGAGTACTCTTAACTGATTGGAGAAATCACAAAGGACCAGTGAAGGCAATTGCCAGATAGATAAGTGCATAGAGGAATAGAGAAAGCGGGGGGGGGGGGGTGGGGAACAAAGCAAACTAACAAAATCCAAACTGAAATCAGTCTGCGACAGAAATCTGTTGCATTTCTATACATTAATAATGAAGCAAGCAGAAAGAGAAATTAAGAAAACAATCCCATTTGCAATTGTACCAAAATTAATAGAATACCTAGGAATAAACTTAATCAAAGTTCTGTACTCTGAAAACTATAAAACACTGATGAAACAAATTGAAGGTGACACAAAGAAATGGAAAGGCATTCCATGCTCAGGGGTTGGAAGAATGATATTGTTAAAATGTTTGTACTACCAGAAATCTTTAAATCTACAGATTTAAAGCAATCTCTACCAAGACACCAAAAGAATTTTTCACAGAACTAGAAAAAACAATCCTAAAATTTCTATGAAACCACAAAAGTCTCTGAATAGCCAAAGCAACCTTGAGAAAGAAAAACAAAACAGGAGGTATCACAATTCAGACTTCAAGTTAGATTACAAAGCTATAGTAATCAAACCAGTATGGTACTGGCACAAAAGGAGGCACGCAGATCAATGGAACAGAATAGAAAATCTGGACATAAACCCACAATTATATGGTCAAGTAATCTTTCACAAGGCAGAAATAATGAACAATGGGAAAAAGACAGTCTCTTCAATAAATGGTGTTGGAAAAATTGGACAGCTACATACAAAAGAAAGAAACCGGACAATTTCTTGTGCCGTACACAAAAATAAATTCAAAGTGGATTAAAGACCTACATGTGAGACCTGAAACCATAAATATTCTTGAAGAGAGCACAGGCATCAATTACTTTTACATTGGCTGTAGCAACATCTTTGTAAATTTGTCTCCTGAAATAAGGCAAGTAAAAGTGAGAATAAACCATTGGGACTATATCAAAATAAAAAGGTTTTGCATGGCAAAGGATACAATCAACACAACTCAAGGACAAGCCTTTGAATGGGAGAAGATGTTTGCAAATGACATATCAGATAAGGAGCTAGTATTCAAAATAGATAAAGAATTTATTAAATTCAACACCCCAAATCCAACAATCCAATTAAAAATTGGCATAAACAGCCATTTCTCCAAAGAAGACATACAAATGGTCAACAGACACATGAAAAAAAATGCTCCACATCACTTGGCATCAGAGAAATACAAATCAAAACCACAATAAGATAACACCTCACACCCGTCAGAATGCCTAAATTAACAAGTCGGGAAACAACAAATATTGGCAAGGATGGGGAGAAAGGGGAACCATCTTGCACTGTTGGTGGGAGTGGAAGCTGGTACAGCCACTCTGGAAAGCAGTATGGAGGTTCCTCAAGAAGTTAAAAATAGAGCTATCCTACAACTCAGCAATTGCACTACTAGGTATTTACCCCAAATATACAAATATGATGATCTGATACACACATGCACAATGGAATATTAGTCATCAGAAAGGATGAATATTTACCATTTACATCCACATGGATGCAATGAGAGGGTATTATGCTAAGTGAAATAAATCAATCAGAGAAAGGCAATTAGTATATGGTTTCATTCTTATGTGGAGTCTAAGAAACAGTGCAGAGGATCATAGGGGAAGGGAGGGAAAACTGAGTGGGAAGTAATCAGAGAGGGAGAAAAACTCTTAACTATAGGAAATGAACTGAGGGTTTCTGGAGGGGAGGTGGGTAGGTGGATGGGGTAATTGGGTGATAGGAATTAAGGAAGGCATGTAATGTGATGAGCACTGAGTGTTACATGCAACTGATGGATTATTGAACTCTACATCTGAAACTAATGATGTACTATATGATGGCTATTTGAATTTAAACTTATTTGAATTTAAACTTAAAAAAAATAGAGTGAAGTGGTGGGTGACTGGTGAAGAGAGAAATTCCCATTACAGGCCGGAAATGGAGAGCTGGAAAGAGCACCACTCCTATCCACCCAACAAGAAAATAGCTAGACACACTGCGGATTAACAACTGCAACTCCTGAAACCATAAGCAGGTTATAGGGCAAACAGCTAATTTGAAATCTGGAGAGAGACAAATACGTGCATGGGTAACAAGGTTTAACTAGGATAGATACTAAGAAAAGCCATCGAAATTGGTATGAAGAATAAACACAATATTTTTAATGAATTCCTAAAGGCTGAGTGCGGGCTAGTGTGAGAATACAAAACCTCTGTAGGCTGCAGAGAGGTTCACATTCTCCTACAGGCTTTTCCTGTGAGAAATGTAAAGAAACAAAGAGTACTCTAAAAAAGCCTCCCTGTGGTAGGGGTAGGGGAACAGCAGTCGATGCAAAAACTCCACCTAGACCCTTCTTCTCTATTTCCATTATGGAACAAAAACCTTAACCTTAATCTGCACAGAGTATATCATCAAAACCTTTGTGGGTAAAATTTCTTTGTACCTTAGGGAATGGAAAAGAGGGAGAAATGTGGAGTACTACCCATGAGAAAAGAAAAGGATTTTGTGCTAGACAGAGAAAATACACACATTACCTAGAGAGGTACAAATATAAGAATTACAGCAGCCTCTTGTGGTTGCCAAAGATGGTAGATTGGGAGGTGGGAGAAATGCGTGTGGGCATCAAAAGATAAAAAGAGAAAAAAAAAAAAAGAAGGTAATCTGGGTGGCTCAGCCAGTTAAGTGTCTGACTCTTGACTTTAGCTCAGGTCTTGATCTTAGGGTTGTGAGTCCAAGCCCCACAGTCAGGTGCAGCACGGAACCTACTTAAAAAAAAAAAAAGAAATTCAATACTAACATCCTTTTTTTTTTTTTTTTAATTTCTTTTCAGTGTAACAGTAGTAATGTTTTTGCATCACACCCAGTGCTCCCTGCAATTCGTGCCCTCTCTAACACCCACCACCTGGTTCCCCCAACCTCCCCCCCCCCCGCCCCTTCAAAAGCCTCAGGTTGTTTTTCAGAGTCCATAGTCTCTCATGGTTCACCTCCCCTTTCAATTTCCCTCAACTCCCTTCTCCTCTCCATCTCCCCTTGCCCTCCATGTTATTTGTTATGCTCCCCTAACATCCTTTTTAAAAAGGAAGAAGAAAAGAATTACGGCAGTATTCCCATTAAAACCACGTAACCGGGGGAGGGGGGGACAAGATGGCGGGGAAGTAGGAGGAGGCGCCTTTTCTACCTGTACCCTAAAGTGAGCTGATTACCTACCAAAGAACT
Source organism: Lontra canadensis (assembly GCF_010015895.1). Classification (NCBI taxonomy): domain Eukaryota; kingdom Metazoa; phylum Chordata; class Mammalia; order Carnivora; family Mustelidae; genus Lontra; species Lontra canadensis. The sequence continues at coordinate 5,955,994 of NW_022631053.1, forward strand.
CCGATCACCCATGAAATCAGCCTGAGATCAGAATTATACACGTCTGGATCTCTACAGGGGCAGAAGACACCAGTGGACAGGTAAAGCGGAGTGGGAAAGGCGGACTGATATCGGAAGATAAACAGAAGGGGGAGGAAGCCACCAGAGGTGACCAGTTGGAAAGTAATATCCTAATATGAGCGAGAGTCCCCTGCATCTGGGGACCAGCATTAACTTGGAGACTGGTTGAAAGCACTCCAAAAGAGCAAAAGATCGCGGTGGGGGAAATTGTGGGAATTGGGGTAGCTAGGGACAGCCTCCCCTGGCGCTGAGCCAGAGAGAGTGCTGCAGAGAAACCAGGTCTTGGTCCCAGAGCCGCCAGCGCACCTGAGATTGCGTGGGTTCTGGCCCCTGTGAGGGGATGGGAGCCACGCCTGATGGCAGAACACAGGAGCCCTGCTACAGAGCCTGAGATGCGCGCGCCCCTCACCCTCCCCTGAGAGAGGTACAAAGGCCCAGCCAGCGCTCTTTGACACGCGCCATTGTTTCAGAGCCTAAGACACACACCCCAAGCCCTCCCCTGAGAGAGGTGCACGAAGGCCCAGCCTGGTGCTTTCGACCTGCGCCCCGTTCTCAGAGTCTGAGACATGCGCGCGCCCCAAAGCCTGTCCTGAAAAAGGTGCGTGCAAGCTGGGTGCTCTTAGACCCAGAAAGACCAGGCACTCCCATCCCGGACCAGCGGGAAAATCTCAGTGTGCAATCGCTGCTTGGAACCTCTCTAGTGGTCTGGAGCTGCCCAAACAGCTGCCGCTGCTTTGGTTTTGGGTACCCCAGGGACCGCGACTCAGAACCTACTCTGCCAGTGGCCAAGGGGGGATTTATATGGGCTCTGCAACACCCACAGAAGAACAGACTGAGGCTTCTCTCTGAGAGGGAGGTCAGGGTGCAGTTTGCTTTCCTCTAAACCTATGAAAACCATCAAAAGTGGTCAAGGCGAGAGGAAAAAAAAAAAAAAGGTGAACAAACTAAAAACCTCCAGAGACTGGAAGAGATTATGCTGAGTGAAATAAGTCAAGCAGAGAGAGTCAATTATCATATGGTTTCACTTATTTGTGGAGCATAACAAATAGCATGGAGGACATGGGGAATTAGGAGGAGGGAGTTGGGGGAAATTGGAAGGGGAGGTGAACAATGAGAGACTATGGACTCTGAAAAACAATCTGAAGGATTTGAAGAGGTGGGGAGGTGGGAGGTTGGGGGAACCAGGTGGTGGGTATTAGAGAGGGCACGGATTGCATGGAGCACTGGGTGTGGTACAAAAACAATGAATACTGTTATGTTGAAAATAAAAAAAAAAAAGATTAAATAAATAAATTAATTAATTAAAAAAACAAACAAACAAACAAACAAAAACAAACCTCCAGAGAACAAAAGCCTGAAAAAACCGCTTTCCTCAGAGCCTACCCCCTCGAGGGGGACTGGAGGACTTAACTCAGGGAACATCATTGACTGAAAACCCACGTGACAGGCCCCTCCCCGAGAAAACCAACCAGGAAAGAAAAAAAAAAAAAAGACTACAAGAGAACCACCACCACTACTTCATTGGACAACTTTTATTTTTAATTTATATCCACTATTCTGGCTCATATTTTTTATATAGATAATTTTTTAACCTATTTACCATCACAGCGAGCTGTCCAGTACATCAAATTCCATAAGAACCTTCTAACCTGAATTTTTTGATACATACACCTGTGTTTTTCTTTTGTATTTCTATTTTTTTATTTATTTTAATTTGAGTTTAGTTTAGTCTAGTTTATTCCTTTTTTATTTTTATTTTCTAATATTCATATAGAGTTAAACTTCAAAGTAATCCTCTTTCCCCAATCAATACTACCCCTATAGGTAAACCAATTTTTAATCCCCCTTTAGCCTAGGAAAGTTGAGTCCTTTAACAAAGATATCAAGATACATCCAGGAAGAATCAAAACAACCTTCCTCGCCCACACTGAGAATTTATAACCACTCTCCCATCTTTTTTTTTCCACAAGTGTTTCTGTGTTTTTGTGTTTGTCCTGATAGTATATAAATCTTACACTTGGGGTTCTTTTCGACAAGGTTCTTCCTTTATTTGCATATATATATTTTTTTCTCTCTTATATACTTTTATCAGTCTTTTTGTTTGTCTGTTTTTGTTTGTATACCTCATAAATCTTACCTTGGGGCCCATTTGGGCTGAACCTTCTCTTTCATCTTCCCTTTCTTTTCTGTCTCTCTCTTTTTTTCTTTTTCTTTTCTTTTTTCTCTCATCTGGGTGGGGAATCCTGATTGATCAGAAGTGTTCCAGGGTGCACCCAGACTGCACCACGGTCGATACAACCAGCTACATCTGTTCAGTCATCTCTGACCAAAATGACTAGGAGGAGGAATGCCCAACAGAAGAAAAATACAGAGGGTGGACCTTCTGCAACAGAGTTAACAGCTATCAACATAGACAATATGTCGGAAAGAGAATTCAGGCTAACAATTATCCAGGCAATAGCTAGGTTGGAGAAAGCCATGGATGACCAAATGGAATTGATGAGGGCTGAACTGAAAGCGACCAGACAGGATGTTCACAATGTTAGTGCAGAGCTAAAAGCTACCAGGGAAGAGGTTCACAATGCTCTCAATGAGTTCCAATCTAATCTAAATTCTGTCAAAGCTAGGGTAACTGAGACAGAAGATAGAATTAGTGATCTGGAGGACAAACAGATAGAGAGAAAGGATCAAGAGGAAGCCTGGAACAAACAGCTTAGAAACCATGAACACAGAATCAGGGAAATAAATGATGCCATGAAACGTTCCAACGTCAGAATTATTGGAATCCCTGAAGGGGAGGAGAAAGAAAGAAGTCTAGAAGATATAGTGGAACAAGTTCTTCATGAAAATTTTCCCAATCTCGCGAATGGAACCAGCGTTCATGTACTAGAGGCTGAACGGTCTCCACCCAAGATTATAGATTCCAGAAAAACATCAAGGCACCTGATAGTCAAAGTGAGGAATCATAATTGTAGGTATAATCTCTTGAAAGCCGCTAGGACAAAGAGGCTCCTTACTTAGAGAGGAAAGCCCATCAGAATAACGTCAGACCTGTCCACAGAGAGCTGGCAAGCCAGAAAGGACTGGCAAGACATATTCAGGGCACTAAATGAGAAGAACATGCAGCCAAGAATACTTTATCCAGCAAGACTGACATTCAAAATGGATGGAGAGATAAAGAGTTTCCAAGACCGGCAAGGCTTAAAAGACTACGCAACTACCAAGCCGACACTGCAGGAAATATTAAGGGCGGTTCTATAAAAGAGGAAAAATCTTAAGAATAGCATTGAACAGAAAGATAGAGACAATATAGAGAAAGAAAGACTTCAAAGGTCTTTGATGTCAATAAAATGTATCTATCAATAATCACTCTCAATGTGAATGGCCTAAACGCGCCCATAAAACAACACAGGGAAGCAGATTGGATAAAAGGACAGGACCCATCCATATGTTGTCTATAAGAGACCCATTTTGAACCTAAAGATACACCCAGACTGAAAGTGAAGGGATGGAGAAGCATCTTTCATGCCAATGGGCCTCAAAAGAAGGCCGGGGTAGCAATTCTCATATCAGACAAATTAGATTTTAAACTAAAGACTGTAGTCAGAGATACAGAAGGACACTACATAATTCTTAAAGGGACTACCCACCAAGATGATCTAACAATTGTAAATATCTATGCCCCCAATATGGGAGCAGCCAATTACATAAGAAAACTGTTAATCAAGATAAAGAGTCATATTGATATGAATACATTAATAGTAGGAGATCTTAACACGCCTCTCTCAGAAATAGATCATCGAAGCAGAAAATCAATAAAGAAACAAGAGCATTGAATGACACCCTGGACCAGATGGACCTCATAGATATATACAGAACATTCCACCCTAAAACAACAGAATACTCATTGTTCTCAAGTGCACATGGAACCTTCTCCAGAATAGACCACATACTGGGTCACAAATCAGGACTCAACCGATTCCAAAAGACTGAGATTATTCCCTGCATATTCTCAGATCACAATGCTTTGAAACTGGAGCTCAATCACAAGGAAAAGTTCCGAAGGAACTCAAACACCTGAAAGCTAAAGACCACCTTCACCTTGCTTAAGAATGCTTGGATCAACCAGGAGATCAAAGAAGAACTGAAACAATTCATGGAAACCAATGAGAATGAAGACACTTTGGTCCAAAACCTATGGGATACAGCAAAGGCTGTCCTAAGGGGGAAATACATAGCCATCCAAACCTCCCTCAAAAAAATTGAAAAATCCAGAACACACCAGCTGTCTCTACACCTTAAAGAACTGGAGAATCAACAACAAATCAAAACAACTCCACACATAAGAAGGGAAATAATTAAGATTAGAGCAGAGATCAATGAGGTAGAAACCAGAGATACAGTAGAACGTATCAATGAAACTAGAAGCTGGTTTTTTGAAAGAATCAATAAGATCGATAAACCATTGGCCACACTAATCCAAAAGAAAAGAGAGAAGGCCCAAATTTATAAAATTATGAATGAAAAGGGAGAGATCAAAACTAACACCAAAGAAGTAGAAACAATCATCAGAAGTTAATATCAACAGTTATATGCCAATAAGCTAAGCAACCTAGATGAAATGGATGCATTCCTGGAAAACTATAAACTCCCAAAATTGAACCAGGAAGAAATTGACAACCTGAATAGACTGATATCTAGTAACGAGATTGAAGCAGTGATCAAAAACAACCAAAAAAAAAAAAAGAGCCCAGGACCTGACGGATTCCCTGGGGAATTCTACCAAACTTTCAAAGAAGAAATAACACCTATTCTCCTGAAGCTGTTTCAAAAAATTGAAGCAGAAGGAAAACTTCCAGACTCTTTCTATGAAGCCAGCATTACCCTGATCCCCAAACCAGGCAAAGACCCTACCGGAAAGGAGAATTTCAGACCAATATCACTGATGAATATGGATGCTAAGATTCTCAACAAGATCCTAGCAAACAGGATCCAACAGCACATTAAAAAGATTACCCACCATGACCAGGTGGGATTCATTCCTGGGCTACAAGGATGGTTCAACATTCGCAAATCAGTGTGATAGAACAAATTAATAAGAAAAGAGAGAAGAACCACATGGTCCTCTCAATTGATGCAGAAAAAGCATTTGACAAAATTCAGCATCCCTTCCTGATTAAAATGCTTCAAAGTATAGGGATAGAGGGAACATTCCTGAACTTCATCAAATCTATCTATGAAAAACCCACAGCAAGTATCATCCTCAATGGGAAAAAGCTTGCAGCCTTCCCGTTGAGATCAGGAACACGACAAGGATGCCCACTCTCACCACTCTTGTTCAACATAGTATTAGAAGTCCTAGCAACAGCAATCAGACAACAAAGAGAAATAAAAGGTATCCAAATTGGCAATGAAGAAGTCAAACTCTCTCTCTTCGCAGATGACATGATTCTTTATATGGAAAGCCCAAAAGACTCCACCCCCAAAGTACTAGAACTCATACAGCAATTCAGTAACGTGGCAGGATACAAAGTCAACGTACAGAAATCAGTGGCTTTCCTATACACTAACAATGAAAATACAGAAAGGGAAATTAGAGAATTGATTGCATTTAGAACCATAAGATACCTGGGAATAAACCTAACCAAAGAGGTAAAGGAACTGTACTCGAGGAACTACAGAACACTCATGAAAGAAATTGAAGAAGACACAAAAAGATGGAAGACCATTCCATGCTTTTGGATCAGAAGAATAAACATTGTTAAAATGTCTATACTGCCTAGAGCAATCTGTACTTTTAATGCCATTCCGATCAAAATTCCACCAGTATTCTTCAAAGAGCTGGAGCAAATAATCTAAAAATTTGTATGGAACCACAAGAGACCCCGAATCACTAAGGAAATGTTGAAAAAAAAAATTAAACTGGGGGCATCACATTACCTGATTTCAAGCTTTACTACAAAGCTGTGATCACCAAGACAGCATGGTACTGGCATAAAAACAGACACATAGACCAGTGGAACAGAGTAGAGAGCCCAGATATGGACCCTCAACTCTATGGTCAGTTACTCTTTGACAAAACCAGAAAAAATATACAGTGGAAAAAAGACAGTCTCTTCAAAAAATGGTGCTCTGAAAACTGGACAGCTATATGCAGAAGAATGAAACTCGACCATTCTCTTACACCGTACACAAAGATAAACTCAAAATGGATAAGACCTCAACGTGAGATAGGAATCCATCAGAATCCTAGAGTAGAACATAGGCAGTAATCTCTTCGATATCAGCCACAGCAACTTCTTTCAAGATATGTCTCCAAAGGCAAAGGAAACAAAAGCCAAAATAAACTTTTGGGACTTCATCAAGATCAAAAGCTTCTGCATAGCAAAGGAAACAGTCAAAAAAACAAAGAGGCAACCCACGGAATGGGAGAAGATACTTGCAAATGACAGTACAGACAAAAGGTTGATATCCAGGATCTATAAAGAACTCCTCAAACTCAACACACACAAAACAGATAATCATATCAAAAAATGGGCAGAAGATATGAAGAGACACTTCTCCAATGAAGACATACAAATGGCTATCAGTCATGAAAAAATGTTCATCATCACTAGCCATCAGGGAGATTCAAATTAAAACCACATTGAGATACCACCTTACACCAGTTAGAATGACCAAAATTAGCAAGAAAGGAAACAACATGTGTTGGAGAGGATGTGGAGAAAAGGGAACCCTCTTCCATTGTTGGTGGGAATGCAAGTTGGTGCAGCCTCTTCGGAGAACGGTGTGGAGATTCCTCAAGAAATTAAAAATAGAGCTTCCCTGCCATTGCACTACTGGGTATTTACCCCAAAGATACAGATGTAGTGAAAAGAAGGGCCATCTGTACCCCAATGTTTATAGCAGCAATGGCCACGGTCGCCAAACTGTGGAAAGAACCAAGATGCCCTTCAACGGACGAATGGATAAGGAAGATGTGGTCCATATACACTATGGAGTATTATGCCTCCATTAGAAAGGATGAATACCCAACTTTTGTAGCAACATGGACGGGACTGGAAGAGATTATGCTGAGTGAAACAAGTCAAGCAGAGAGTGTCAATTATCATATGGTTTTACTTATTTGTGGAGCATAACAAATAGCATGGAGGACATGGGGAGTTAGCAGAAGGGAGTTGGGGGAAATTGGAAGGGGAAGTGAACAATGAGAGACTATGGACTCTGAAAAACAATTTAAGGGTTTGAAGATGTGGTGGAGTTGGAGGTTGGGGGAGCCAGGTAGTGGGTATTGGAGAGGGCACGGATTGCATGGACCACTGGGTGTGGTACAAAAACAATGAATACTGTTATGATGAAAATAAATTAAAAAAAAAGTAAAAAAAACACGTAACCATGAAGACAGTAGAGTGAAATCTTTAAAGTGCTGCAAGAAAGAAATCGTCAACAAATAACTGTCTACCCAACAAAGATAACCTTCAAAATTAAAGAATAAACAAAGATTTTCTAGGCAAACACAACATTGAGAGACTACATTGCCAATATATATATATTGAAAGTATGACCTACTTTATAAAAAGTTAAATGAGGTTTCTCAGGTACATGGAATATTATATAAGCTAAGACTTTGGACTAGTAAAAAAATGAAGGGAAGTTAAAATTTTGTACTATAAAAGTTCTGGACTACAACAAAGAATCAGAAAAAACTGCTAAGCTAAAAAATTGGGGATGGCCATATAGAAAAGCATTGGAAATATTTTACCTGTTTCACCCTATCCCCTGGTCCAAAGCAGCTCAGTTCCAGGAGGGATCTCCTCAGAGGAATTTCATCCCATGGGGAAAAGGAGAACAGGAGGATGCCAGCAAGCCTCCCTGCTGTGGATGTTTGCAGTCTTTGCTACTGAGGATTCCCACAGTCTTCACCAGGGCTTATCCTAGCTGATGGAGCTGCAGGAAGTCCCCACCACTGCATCTTCTCCCTGGGGCTGGAGATGTTGCTCTGGTGAGACCTGCCATCAGGGACCCCAATCACTGCTGTGCCCCACTTTCTGGGATCAAGATGCTATAATACCTTGCCATATATGGGACCAGAGCTGCTGATTCTCTGTGCCCTGCTTCTGGTCCCAGGTCATAGCTTTGTCCTGCCATTACAAAGGCAGCCACTACTTCTCTGAGCTCTACCCCTTGGCTCCCAAATCACTCTTTGACCACCATTACTTGGGCTATGTTGCTGCTGCGCTGAGCTCTGCCCCCAGATCACAGGTTATGGGTTTGACTTTGTCACTACAGGGACCCAGCCACCACTGCTCTGCAATCTGCCCCCCTGGGTCCTGACATGCAGCTTTAATGCACTACCACTGGAAACATGCTCCTGTTGTTCTGCAGTTGCCTCCTGGGGCCCGAGTTGAGACTTTGACCCCATCATCCATAGGCTGTGCTGCTACTACACCCTGCTGCCTTGGTCCAAGCCACTGCTGTGCCTTGTAATTCTCAGTCTGATGCTACTACTGCATTTCTTCTTCCTTCCTGATCAATTATGACAAGCTGTAGAGACCCAGACCCTTGTTCCATGGAAGGTTTGCACATTCTCACACCAGTACCAGTGCAACAGCAGGTACATTTGTGCCAGGACACTGGCACAAATGCACCTGATCCTAGCATCCCAAATCTGCTATCACTTTGAGTGCCAGCATGCCAGTTCAAGCACCAAGAGTGATCCCTTTGATTAGAACTTCTTCCCATGGGCAAAAGAGGGCAACAAGAAGACCCTAGAAGGTTTCCTCTGAGAATAGTAATAGCCATAGCCACCCCTGCCATCCACAGGAACTCTGCAGTCTTGGCCATAGAAGACTCCCACAGTCTGTGCCAGTGTTGACTTCAGATGATGGAGCTGCACAGAGACTATTCTTCCCTGCCCTCCCAGGAACCAAAGACATTGCATCCCACCCAACCAGTGCCATTGCAATGATCTTCAGATGAAGATATTCCCAGCGAAGCCAGTCCAAAATGGATGGAAGAGGTGACTGCATCCTCAAATATGCAGACATCAATGCAAAGCCGTCAGAAACATGAAAAAGCAAGGAAAGATGACACCACTAAAGGAACACAATAGTTTTCTAGTAACTGATCCTCCAAAAAATGGAAATCTGTAAATTATCAGAAAAAGAATTCAAAATAATTATTTTAAGGAAATTAGTTGAGATTCAAGAGAACACGAATAGAAAATTCAATGACCTCCTGAAAACAATACGTGAAAAATAAAGGTAAGTTAATAAAGAGGTAGAATCATAGAAAAGAACCAAACAGCAATTCTGGAGCTGAAGAATGCAATGAATGACATGAAAAATGCAATAGAGAGCTTTAACAGCAGGCTCAGGCAGAAGAAAGAATCTGTAATCTGGAAGATAGAGCTCTTGATATCCAGTAAGAGGAAAAAAGAAATTAGAGTGTAATAAGTCAAGCAGAGAGAGAGTCAATTATCATATGGTTTCACTTATTTGTGGAGCATAACAAATAACATGGAGGACATGGGGAGATGGAGAGTAGAAGGGAGTTGAGGGAAATTGGGAGGGGAGGTGAACCATGAGAGACTATGGACTCTGAAAAACAACCTGAGGGTTTTGAAGGGGCGGGGGGTGGGAGGTTGGGGGAGCCAGGTGGTGGGTAATAAGGAGGGCATAAATTAAAAAAAAAAAAAAAAAGAGTGAAGAAGCCCGTATGAATTATGGGCAACTATCACAAAGGAAAATATTTGCATTATGGGAGTCCTAGAGGAAAAAGGAGAAAAAAGAGAACAAAATCTTATCTGAAGAAATAATGGCTGAAAACTCCAAATCTGGGGAAAGGTATTGATCAACCAGGTACACAAAGCTCAAAGATCCCCCAAAGAATTGAACCCAAGGAGATCTTGGGTGAGATACATTATGATCAAGTTCTCTAAAATCAAAGACAAAAAGGAAATTTTAAAGGCAGCAATAGAAAAAACACTCACCACATTCAAGGCAATCCCAATAAGACCAAGATTTCTCAGCTGTAACCTTCTACCCAGGAGAGAGTGGAATTATATATTCAAAATATGAACAATGAGAGACTATGGACTCTGAAAAACAATCTGAAGGGTTTGAAGAGGTGGGGGGGTGGGAGGTTGGGGGAACCAGGTGGTGGGTATTAGAGAGGGCACAGATTGCATGGAGCACTGGGTGTGGTACAAAAACAATGAATACTGTTATGCTGAAAATAAATTTAAAAAAATGATTATAAAAAAAATATTCAAAGAAAAAAACTCTCAACAGAAAAGTCTTTACCTGGCAAAGTAAGTTGTTCTTCAGAAATGGAGGAGGGATAAAGACTTTCCTACAGAAAAAAAAAAAAAAAAAAAAAAAGCTGAGGGAATTTTGTCACTCCTAGACATGCCTTACAAAAGAATGCTGAAGGGAAATAAAAATTCTGAGACAAACAAAAATGGAAACACAGAATGCCATACCTTATGAAATGCAGCAAAAGCAGCTCTGTGAGGGAAATTTTTAAAGCACCTATATTGAGAAAAAAAGAAAGATCTGAAACAACTTAAACTTACCTGTCAAGGAAATAGAAAAGAAAGGACAAAATAAGATCAGAAACAAATGAAATAAAGACTAGGAAGACAATAGAGACAATAAACCAAACTGAGTGTTGGTTTTTTGAAAAGACAAAATTGACAAACTTTTGATAACCTTAAAAGAAAGAACTGGTTCATAAATGAAAAAGGAGACATTACAACTGATATCACAGAATATAAGAATGATGAGAGACTATGTGAATAATTATATGCTAACATATTAGATAATTTAGAAAAAATGGATAAATTCCTAGAAACACATAAGTTACCAGACTGAATTGTGAAATTGTATAAAATCTGAAAAGCAATAATGAGAAAAGATTGAATCAGTTATCAAAAATCTCCCAACAAATAAAATTCTGGTACCAGCTAGCTTTACAGGTGAATTCTACAAAACATTTAAAGAATTAATGCAGTTCTTCTCAAACTCTACCAAGAAACGGAAGAGGAAGTAACACTTCCAAATGCATTTTATGAGGACAGCATTACCTTGATACCAAAGCTAGACAAGGACACTTCATGAAAGAAAATTATAGGTCCATATCCCTGATAAACATAGATGTAAAAATCCTCAAAAAACACTAGCAAACTGAATTAAGAGCACACTAAGAAGATCATATGCCATGGTCAAGTGGGATTCACCCCTGGTATAAAAAAATGGTTGAACATCTGCAAATCAATCAGTGTGATACACCATAACAACACAATGAAGAATAAAAATCTTCACAATCGCTTCAGTAGATGTAGAAAAAGAATTTGACAAAATACAACATTCTTTCATTATACACTAAAAAAACTCTCAATGAATTTGGTATTGAAGGAATGTTTCCCAACATAACAGAGTCCATTTAACCAAGGAGTTGAAAAGCCTGAAAGTTGAAAACTATTAAGACTTTGAATAATACATTAAAGAAGACATAAGTAAATGGAAAGATATGCTGTGTTGTGTTCTTGGATCAGAAGAATTAATAATGTTAAAATGTCCAAACTATGCAAAGCAATCAGATGCAATGCAATCCTTATCAAAATTCCAATGGCATTTTTCAAAGAAAGAGAAAGAACTATCCTAAAATGTCTGTGGAACCACAAAGGACCCCAAATAGACAAAGCAATATTTTTTATTTTTTTTTCAGTGTTCCAAGGTTCATTGTTTATGCACCACACACAGTGCCCCATGTGATACGTGCCCTCCTTAATACCCACCACCAGGCTCACCTATCCCCCCACCCCTTTCCCCTCCAAAACACTCTGTTTGCTTTTCAGAGTCCATAGTCTCTTATGCTTCATCTGTCCCTCCGATTTCCCCCAATTCACTTTTCCTTTATTTCTCATAATGTCCTCCATGTTATTCCTTAAGCTCCACAAGTAAGTGAAACCATATGATAACTGACTTTCTCTGCTTGACTTATTTCACTCAACTTACTCTCCTCTAGTCCCGTCCATGTTGATACAAAAGTTGGGTATTCATCCTTTCTGATGGAGGCAAAATATTCCATTGTATATATGGACCATATCTTCTTAATCCACTTGTCTGTTGAAGGGCATCTTGGCTCTTTCCACAGTTAGCCAAAGCAATCTTAAGAAAGAAGAACAAAACTGGAGGCTTCACACTTTCTGATTCCAAACTGTACTACAAAGCTATAGTAATCAAAGCAGTATGGTACTGGCATTGAATCAGGGACAAAAATCAGGGGAACAGAGTGGAAAGCCCAGAATAATTACACATGTATATGGTGAACTAATATTTGGCAAAGGTAACAAGAATACACAACAGCAGAAAGGATTATTTCTTCAATAGTTGGTGCTGGGAAGATTAGATATCTACATACAAAAGAATGAAACTGGACCCCTATCTTATACCACTAACAAAAATTAATTAGAAATGGATCGAAGACGTAAATGTAAGACATGAAACCATAAAACTCATTGAAGAAAATGTAGGATAAAAGATCCTTGATATCGGGATTGAAAATGAAAATTTTTAAAAAAAGTTATTTAAATTTCAGTTAGCTAACATAGAGTGTAATACTAGTTTCAGGTGTACACTTTAGTGATTCAGCACTTATATAGAACACCTAATGCTCATAACAAGTGCACTTCTGAATCACCATCACCTATTTAACCCATCCGCCCACACACCTCCCCTCTGGTAACTATCAGTTTTTTCTCTATAGTTAAGAGTCTGTTCCTTAGTTTGCCTCTCTCTTTTTCCCTCTCTTTTTGCCCTATGCTCCTTTGTTTTACTTCTTAAATTCCCCATATGAGTGAAATTCTATAATATTTGTCTTTGACTTACTTCACTTAGCATAATACTCTACCTCCTTCCACATCATTGCAAATGTCAAGATTTCATTATTTTTAAAGGCTGAGTAATATTCCATTATATATAGATTTATTTATTAATATAAGTAATATAATGTACTATAATACACACACACACACCACCTCTTTCTTATCCATTCATTGGTCAGTGGACACTTGGGCCATTTCCATAGTTTGGCTATTACAGTTAATACTGTTATAAACAACAGGGCATATATGTCCCCTTAGTATTTTTGTATCCTTTGGGTAAATACCCAATAGCACAATTGCTGAATCATATGGTAGTTCTATTTTTCATTTTTGAGGAACCTCCATACTATTTTCCAGAGTGGTTGCACCAGTTCACATTCCCACCACCATTGTAAGAAGGTTTCCCTTACTCCACATCCTGGCCAAAACCTGTTGTTTCTTGTGCTGTTGATTTTAGCCATTCTGACACGTGTGAGGTGATGTCTCATTGTAGTTTCAATTTGTATTTTCCTGATGGAGAAAAAAAAAAAGAAAATGAATTCTTAAATAAGACACCAAAACCACAGGCAGCAAAAGCTAAAATATTTGTACAAGTGGGATTACACCAGACTAAAGATCTTCTGCATCACAAAAGAAACAATGTATAAAATGAAAAGGCAAAGAATGGGAAAAATATTTTCAAATCACATATTTGTAAAGGGGTTACTATCCAAAATATATAAGGAACTTATACAACTCTATGGCAAAAAAGGAAATAACCCAATTAAAAATGGGCTTAAAATATAGTTCATTTGTCTTAGAAACTCTTTTTCTCTCCTTCTATTCTGAATGAGGGTCTTGCTGAATAAAGTACTCTTGGTTGCATATTTTTCCCATTTAGCACCTTGAATATATCATGCCAGTTCTTTCTGGCATGCCAGGTCTCTGTAGACAGGACTGCTGCTAGCTTTATGTGTCTACCCTTATAGGTTACCTCTTGTTCTGAACTGCTTTCAGAATTTTCTCTTTATCTTTGTAACTTGCAAAAGTTTCACTATAATATGTCAATGTGTTGACCTACTTTTGTTGATTTTGAGGGGAATTCTTTGTGCCTCTGGGACTAGAAAGCCTGTTTACTTCCCCAGATTAGGAAGTTCTCAGCTATATTTTGTTCAAATAAACCTTCTGCTTCTTGTTCCCACTCTTCTTCTGGGCCCGTGGTTATCTGGATACTGTTTCACTTTATGGAATTGCTGAGTTCCCTAAATCTACATTCGTGATCTAATAGTTTTCTTTCACTCTTCCTTTCAGCTTCCTACTTTTCCATATTATCTTCTATATCACTGATTCACTCTTATCATTCAATCATCCTCATTTTTGTGACCTCCACTTGGACTGTACCTCAGTACCAGCATGTTTAATTACAGCCTGACTAGATTTTAGTTCTTTATCTCTACAGCAAAACTTCTGTAATGTCTTCTATGTTTTTTTCAAGATTTTAAGCCAAAGACTGTAATAAAAGATGAAGAAGGACACTATACCACAATAAAGAGGTCTATCCAAAAAGAAGATCTAACAATTATAAATATTTATGCCTCTAATTTGGGAACAGTCAAGTATATAAATCATAATAACAAACTTAAAGACTTATTGATAATAATACAATAATAGTAGGGGACTTTAACACTCCACTTAGAGCAATAGACAGATCAGCTAAGCGGAAGGTCAACAAGGAAACAAGGGCTTTTAATGACACACTGGACCAAATGGACTTTACAGACATATTAAGAGCAATTCATCTAAAGCAGCAGAATACCCATTATTTTCAAGTGCACATGGAACATTCTCCAGAATAGATCACATATTGTGTCACAAATCAGGTCTCAACTGGTGCAAAAAGATTGAGATCAAATCATGCATATTTTTAAACTACAGTGCTATGAAACTTGAAGTCAACCACAAGAAAAATTTTGGAAAGAACTCATATACATGGAGGCTAAAGAACATCCTACTAAAGAATGAATGGGTCAACCAGGAAATTAAGGAAAGATTTTTTAAAAACACATGGAAGCAAATGAAAATGAAAACATGACTGTTCAAAACCTTTGGGATGCAACAAAGGTAGTCTTAAAAAGGGTGTTTATAGCAATACAGGTCTTCCCCAAGAATGAAGAAAAGTCTCAAATACACAAGGTAACCTTACAACTAAAGGAGGTGGAAAAAGAACAGCAAATATAGTATAAATCCAGTCAGAGAAGGGAAATAATAAAGGTTAGAGCAGAAAGCAATAAATAATATAGGGGTTCCTGCGTGACTCAGTCATTAAGCGTCTGCCTTTGGCTCAAGTCATGATCCCAGGGTCCTGGGATTGAACCCTGCATTGGGCTACCTGCTTGGCAGGAAGCCTGCTTCTCCCTCTCCCACTCCTCCCTCTCCCACTGTTCCTTCTCTCGCTGTGTCTCTGTCTGTCAAATAAATAAATAAATAATTAAGAAAATAATGATATAGAATTTTTTAAAAAGACAGTAGAGCAGATCAGTGAAACTAGGAGCTTGTTCTTTGAAAGATTTAACAAGATTGATAAACCACTTGCCAGATCTATCAGAAAGAAAAGAGAAAGGACCCAAATGAATAAAATCATGAATAAAAGAAGAGGGTTCCCAATCCACATGGCAGAAATACAATTATAAGAGGATATTGTGAGCAATTATATGCCAACAAATTAGGCAGTCTGGAAGAAATGGATGCATTCCTAGAGATGTATAAACTACCAAAACTGAAACAGGAATAAATAGAAAATCTGAACAGACCCATAAGCTGGAAAGAAATTGAATCAATAATCAAAAATCTCCCAAAAAACAAAAGTCTAGGGCCAGATGGCCTCCCAGGGAATTCTACCAAACATTTATAGAAGAATTATTACCTAGTCTTCTGAAACCGTTTCAAAAAACAGAAATGGAAGAAAAACTTCCAAACTCATTCTATGAGGCCAGCACAACTTGATTCCTAAACCAGACAAAGACCCCAGTATAAGAGAAGAATTACAGACCAATATCCCTGATGAACATGGATACAAAAATTCTCACCAAGATATGAATTAGTAGGATCCAAGAATACATTAAAAGTTATTCACCATGATCAAGTGGGATTTGTTCCTGGGCCTCAAGGGTGGTTCAACATTCACAAATCAATCAGTATGATATACCACATTAAAAAAGAAAGGACAAGAACTATACGATCCTCTTAATAGATGCAGGAAAAGCATTTGACAAAATATAACATTGTTTCTTCATAAAAACTCTCTGCTGTGTAGGGTCAGGAGCACAACAGGGATGCCCACTCTCCCAACTGTTCTACCTTCAGCAATCAAACAATAAAAAGAAATAAAAGGCATCCAAATCAACAAAGAGGAAGTCAAACTTTCATTCTTTGCTGTTGACCTGATACTCTGTGGAAAATCCAAAAGAATCCACCCCAAACTTGCTAGAACTGATGCAGGAATTCAGTAAAGTTGCAAGATATAAAATCAATGCACAGAAGTCAGTTGCATTTCTATATGCAAATGAGTCAGAAGAAAGAGAAATCAGGAATTGATCCCATTTGCAATTGCAGTAAAAGCCATAAGGTATCTATGGTAAACCTAACCAAAGAGGTAAAGCGTATGTATTCAAACTATAGAACAGTTATGAAAGAAATTAAGGAAGACAGAAGGAAATAGAAAAAGTCCCATGCTCATGGATTGGAAGAACAAATATTGTTAAAATGTCTGTGTTACCCAAAGCAATCTATACATTCAATGCAATCCCTGTCAAAATACCATCAACATTTTTCAAAGAAATGGAACAGATACTTCACAAATTTGTATGGAACCACAAAAGACGCTGAATAGCCAAAGGAGTGTTGAAAAAGAAAGCCAAAGCTGGTAGCATCACAATCCTGTACTTTAAGCTATATTCCAAAGCTGTAACCATCAAGACAGTATGGTACTGGCACAGAAACAGACACATACCTCAACGGAACAGAATAGAGAACCCAGAAATGGACCCTCAACCCTATGGTCAACTAATCTTTGACAAAGCAGGAAAGAATATCCTATGGAAAAAGGACAAGTCTCTTCAACAATTGTGTTGGGAAAATTGGACAGCCACATGCAGAAGAATAAAATGGGACCACCATACACAAAAATAAACTCAAAATGGATAAAAGATCTAAAGTGAGACAGGAATTCATAAAAATCCTAGAGGAGAAGAAAGACAGTACACTCTTGATCTTGGCTGTAGCAGTTTCTTGCTAGACACATCTCCAAAGCCCAGGGAAGCAAAAGCAAAAATGAACCATTGGGGTTTCATCAGGATGAAAAGCTTTTGGGTAAAAAGCAAAGGAAACAATTAACAAAACTAAAAGGCAACCTTTGGAATGGGAGAAGATATTCTCAAATGACATATCAGTTAGAGGGCTAGTATCCAAAATATATAAAGAATGTATTAAAGTCAGCACCCCCCAAAATAAAAAATGCAGTCAAGAAATGTGCAGAAGACATGAATAGACATTTTTTCCAAAGAAGACATACAAATGGCCAACAGACACATGAAAAAATGTTCTACATCACTTGACATCAGGGAAATACAAATCAAAACCACAATGAGATACCACCTCATGCTGTTCAGATTGGCTAAAATGAACAACTCAGGAAAAAACAGATGTTGGCAAGGATGCTGAGAAAGAGGAACCCTCTTACACTGTCGGTGGGAATGTTGGAGGGTATTAAGCTAAGTGAAATAAGTCAGTTAGAGAAAGACAAATACCATATGATTTCACTCATATATGGAATTTAAGAAACAAAACAGATGAACATGTAGGAAGGGAAGAAACAATAAAGAGAGAGAAGCAAATGATAAGAGACTCTTAACAATAGTAAACACTGAGGGTTGCTAGACAGTAGGTGGGGGATGGATCAGTTGGGTGATGGGCATTAAGGAGGGCACCTGATGTAATGAGCAGTGGGTGTTATATGCAACTGATGAAATCACTAAATTCTACCCCCGGAACTAATAATACACTGTATGTTAATTAAATTGGATTTAACTAAAAATTAAAATAAACGTTAAGAATAGCACTATCCTACCATCGAGCAATTATGCTATTAGGTATTTAACCAAAGGACACAAAAAATACAGATTTTGAAGAGGCATGCACCATGATGTTTATAGCAGCATTATCAACAATAGCCAAACTATGGAGAGAGTCTACATCCATTGATTGATGAATGGATAAAGAAGATGTCACATACACACACAGAGACACACACACACACACACACACTAGAATGGAATGCAATGCAATGCAATATTATTCAGCCATCAAAAAGAATGGAATCTTGCAATGATGTAGATGGAACTAGAGTGTATTATGCTAAGTGAAATATATCAGCCAAAGAAAAACAAATACCATATGATCTCATTTGTATGTGGAATTTAAGAAAGAAAACAGATGATCGTATGGGAAGGGCGAAAAGAAAAAAGAGAGGGAAGGAAGCCATAAGTAACTTTTAATGCTAGAGAACAAACTGAGTGTTGATGGAGGGAAGTGGGTGGGGGATGGGTTAGATGGATGTTGTGTATTAATACAAGTATATTAATACAAGTCCTCTTTAAAGAGGACACTTGTAATGGGCACTGGGTGTTGTATGTACAAGTGATTAATCACTGCATTCTACTCCAGAAACCACTATTGCACTATGTATTAATTAACAAAATTTAAATTAAAAGAAATTTAAAGCTCCATAATGGACAAGACAATCTTAAAGAATAACTCTAACTTAATTTGTCAGATTTCAAGACTTGTAAAGCAATAGTAATTAAGAAAGTGTGGTATCAGCATAATAAACAAATTGATAATTAGAACAGAATTGAACCATATGTATATGCTTTTGATTTATAACAAATATGCTAATATAAATTAAGTAGAAATGAATGTACTGATTTGTTTGAATGTCCCATATGGTATGACATACTTCACACCACTAGAAATTCAATTTTATCCTATTTGTGATTAGTAGAACAATAACGCTTTTATTTTATTTATTTATTTATTTATTTTATAATTTTATTTTTTATAAACATATATATATATATATTTTTTTTTCCCCCAGGGGTACAGGTCTGTGAATCTCCACGTTTACAAACTTCACAGCACTCACCATAGCACATACCCTACCCAATGTCCATAACCCCCCCCCAACCCCCCTCTGCCCAGCAACCCTCAGTTTGTTTTGTGAGATTAAGAGTCACTTATGGTTTGTATCCCTCCCAGTCCCATCTTGTTTCATTTACTCTTCTCCTACCACATTAACCCCCCATGTTGCATCTCCTCTCCCTCATATCAGGGAGATCATATGATAGTTGTCTTTCTCTGATTGACTTATTTCGCTAAGCATGATACCCTCTAGTTCCATCCACGTTGTCGCAAATGGCAAGATTTCATTTCTTTTGATGGCTGCATAGTATTCCATTGTATATATATACCACGTCTTCTTTATCCATTCGTCTGTTGATGGACATCTAGGTTCTTTCCATAGTTTGGCTATTGTAGACATTGCTGCTATAAACATTCGGGTGCACGTGCCCCTTCGGATCACTACGTTTGTATCTTTAGGGTAAATACCCAGCAGTGCAATTGCTGGGTCATAGGGTAGTTCAATTTTCAACATTTTGAGGAACCTCCATGCTGTTTTCCAGAGTGGTTGCACCAGCTTGCATTCCCACCAACAGTGTAGGAGGGTTCCCCTTTCTCCGCATCCTCGCCAGCATCTGTCATTTCCGGACTTGTTAATTTTAGCCATTCTGACTGGTGTGAGGTGGTATCTCATTGTGGTTTTGATTTGTATTTCCCTGATGCCGAGTGATATGGAGCACTTTTTCATGTGTCTGTTGGCCATCTGGATGTCTTCTTTGCAGAAATGTCTGTTCATGTCTTCTGCCCATTTCTTGATTGGATTATTTGTTCTTTGGGTGTTGAGTTTGCTAAGTTCTTTATAGATTCTGGACACTAGCCCTTTATCTGATATGTCGTTTGCAAATATCTTCTCCCATTCTGTCAGTTGTCTTTTGGTTTTGTTAACTGTTTCCTTTGCTGTGCAAAAGCTTTTGATCTTGATAAAATCCCAATAGTTCATTTTTGCCCTTGCTTCCCTTGCCTTTGGCGATGTTCCTAGGAAGATGTTGCTGCGGCTGAGGTCAAAGAGGTTGCTGCCTGTGTTCTCCTCAAGGATGTTGATGGATTCCTTTCTCACATTGAGGTCCTTCATCCATTTTGAGTCTATTTTCGTGTGTGGTGTAAGGAAATGATCCAATTTCATTTTTCTGCATGTGGCTGTCCAATTTTCCCAACACCATTTATTGAAGAGGCTGTCTTTTTTCCATTGGACATTCTTTCCTGCTTTGTCAAAGATTAGTTGACCATAGAGTTGAGGGTCTATTTCTGGGCTCTCTATTCTGTTCCATTGATCTATGTGTCTGTTTTTGTGCCAGTACCATGCTGTCTTGATGATGACAGCTTTGTAATAGAGCTTGAAGTCCGGAATTGTGATGCCACCAACTCTGGCTTTCTTTTTCAATATTCCTTTGGCTATTCGCGGTCTTTTCTGGTTCCATATAAATTTTAGGATTATTTGTTCCATTTCTTTGAAAAAAATGGATGGTACTTTGATAGGAATTGCATTAAATGTGTAGATTGCTTTAGGTAGCATAGACATTTTCACAATATTTATTCTTCCAATCCAGGAGCATGGAACATTTTTCCATTTCTTTGTGTCTTCCTCAATTTCTTTCATGAGTACTTTATAGTTTTCTGTGTATAGATTCTTAGTCTCTTTGGTTAGGTTTATTCCTAGGTATCTTATAGTTTTGGGTGCAATTGTAAATGGGATGGACTTCTTAATTTCTCTTTCTTCTGTCTTGTTGTTGGTGTAGAGAAATGCGACTGATTTCTGTGCATTGATTTTATATCCTGACACTTTACTGAATTCCTGTACAAGTTCTAGCAGTTTTGGAGTGGAGTCTTTTGGGTCTTCCACATATAGTATCATATCATCTGCAAAGAGTGATAGTTTGACTTCTTCTTTGCTGATTTGGATACCTTTAATTTCTTTTTGTTGTCTGATTGCTGAGGCTAGGACTTCTAGCACTATGTTGAATAGCAGTGGTGATAACGGACATCCCTGCCATGTTCCTGACCTTAGCGGAAAAGCTCTCAGTTTTTCTCCATTGAGAATGATATTTGCGATGGGTTTTTCATAGATGGCTTTGATAATATTGAGGTATGTGCCCTCTATCCCTACACTTTGAAGAGTTTTGATCAGGAAGGGATGCTGTACTTTGTCAAATGCTTTTTCAGCATCTATGGAGAGTATCATATGGTTCCTGTTCTTTCTTTTATTAATGTGTTTTATCACATTGATTGATTTGCGGATGTTGAACCAACCTTGCAGCCCTGGAATAAATCCCACTTGGTCGTGGTGAATAATCCTTTTAATGTACTGTTGAATCCTATTGGCGAGTATTTTGGTGAGAATTTTTGCATCTGTGTTCATCAAGGATATTGGTCTGTAGTTCTCTTTTTTGATGGGATCCTTGTCTGGTTTTGGGATCAAGGTGTTGCTGGCCTCATAAAATGAGTTTGGAAGTTTTCCTTCCATTTCTATTTTTTGGAACAGTTTCAGGAGAATAGGAATTAGTTCTTCCTTAAATGTTTGGTAGAATTCCCCCGGGAAGCCGTCTGGCCCTGGGCTTTTGTTTGTTTGGAGATTTTTGATGACTGTTTCAATCTCCTTACTGGTTATGGGTCTGTTCAGGTTTTCTATTTCTTCCTGGTTCAGTTGTGGTAGTTTATATGTCTCTAGGAATGCATCCATTTCTTCCAGATTGTCAAATTTGTTGGCATAGAGTTGCTCATAATATGTTCTTATAATTGTCTGTATTTCTTTGGTGTTAGTTGTGATCTCTCCTCTTTCATTCATGATTTTATTTATTTGGGTCCTTTTTCTTTTCTTTTTGATAAGTCTAGCCAGGGGCTTATCAATCTTATTAATTCTTTCAAAGAACCAGCTCCTAGTTTCGTTGATTTGTTCTATTGTTTTTTTGGTTTCTATTTCATTGATTTCTGCTCTGATCTTTATGATTTCTCTTCTCCTGCTGGGTTTCGGTTTTCTTTCTTGTTCTTTCTCCAGCTCCTCTAGGTGTAGGGTTAGGTTGTGTACCGGAGACCTTTCTTGTTTCTTGAGAAAGGCTTGTACCGCTATATATTTTCCTCTCAGGACTGCCTTTGTTTGTCCCACAGATTTTGAACTGTTGTATTTTCATTATCATTTGTTTCCATGAATTTTTTCAATTCTTCTTTAATTTCCTGGTTGACCCATTCATTCTTTAGAAGGATGCTGTTTAGTCGCCATGTATTTGGGTTCTTTCCAAATTTCCTCTTGCGATTGAGTTCTAGCTTCAGAGCATTGTGGTCTGAAAATATTCAGGGAATGATCCCAATCTTTTGATACCGGTTGAGACCTGATTTAGAACCAAGGATGTGATCTATTCTGGAGAATGTTCCATGTGCACTAGAGAAGAATGTGTATTCTGTTGCTTTGGGATGAAATGTTCTGAATATATCTGTGATGTCCATCTGGTCCAGTGTGTCATTTAAGGCCTTTATTTCCTTGTTGATCTTTTGCTTGGATGATCTGTCCATTTCAGTGAGGGGAGTGTTAAAGTCCCCTACTATTATTGTATGATTGTCGATGTGTTTCTTTGATTTTGTTATTAATTGGTTTATATAGTTGGCTGCTCCCACGTTAGGGGCATAGATA